>NC_141990.1:2917475-3074975 GCF_049901715.1 Pseudonaja textilis | reverse complement strand
CGCAATTGCGCTGTGCAGTAAAGGGGAAAAAATAAATAAATTACCAGGGAGGTTGGGCGGAGAAGGGTATATGCAGGAGAGCGAAACCAGGCAAAACATTTGTAAACATGGCCCCTTTAAGACGGCTGGACTTCAACAAGGTTGCATGTATTTATGGGCCTGGCTAGTCGAGGGAAAAGAAGGACCAGGGGAGACAGGAGAGCATCTTCCAATACTTGAATGGCTGCCCCAGAGAGGAGGAGGGGGTCAAGCTATTATCCAAAGACCCTGAAGGCCAGACAAGGAATAATGGATGGAAACTGAACAAGTAGAGAGATTCAACCTGGAAATAAGGAGAGACTTTCTGACAGGGAGAACAATCCACCCATGGAACAGAAGTTGCCTTCAGAAGTTGTGGGAGCTTCATCCCTGGAGGCTTTCAAGAAGAGACTGGACTGCCACCTGTCAGAAATAGTGTAGGGTCTCCTGCTTGGGTGGGGGGGTTGGACTGGATGACCTACAAGGTCCCTTCCAACTCCATTATTCTGTTATTTCAGAAGTTGTGGGAGCTTCGTCCCTGGAGGCTTCTAAGAAGAGATTGGACTTCCATTTGTCAGAAATGGTGTAACAGGGTCTCCCGCTTGGGCGGGGGGTTGGACTAGATGACCTATAAGGTCCCTTCCAACTCTGATTATCCGTTATCAAATGTAGGCCGGTAACTTGCAAATCACGTGCCCGGTCACGTGATTAGGGGGCACGGCTAGGGACTTCTGGGAGATGAAGTTGAAAGCATGATGCTGGGGAATTCTGGGAGTTTCTCACGTAGCAATCGAAATTTTGGGCACCATTACAGCCATAAGTCGAGGACTACCTGCATTGCCGCTGCTAGCACCCTGCGGGATCAGCTCCAACCTGCAAGATGTCTAGAATGTCATGCCCCGCCATTCCGGGAGTTCCCAAGAACGACCCCCGATTTTCCCCGCTGCGACCTTTTTTTCCCCAGGTATACCGCTGCTGCCTCTGGAGGCTCCGCCGAACGCCTTACCTTGGCCAGCTGCCCTTGCAGAGTCTTCACCTCGCTGTGGGCCTTCAGCAGCTCCTGCCTCAGCTCCGTGCAGGATTGCTCCAACTGGTCTCGCTCGGCTCGGAGCCCGTGCAGCACCTCGTGGGCGTCCGAGCGGCCAGCCGCCTGCTCCATGGCATCCAGAGCGGCCGATTTCCGCTTCTCGCTGTCCAGCTGGGACCGCAGCGACTCGCTCTCGATCTTCAACCCTTCCAGGTGGACCTTGCAGTCTTCCAGGGTCCTCGCCAAGGCGCCGTTGTTCAGCCGCTCGGTCTCCAAGTGGCCGCCCAGCCGCTTGGCTTCCTCGCCCAGGTTTTGGACCGCGGCTTGGGCCTCTTGATGTTCCCTCTCCAGGCTCCTCAAACTGCTGGTCAGCTGCTGTTGGATGTTGAGCATCTTCTCGCGCTCAAACTGGGCCTTTTCCTGCAGCTCGGCGCAGCGCATCTCCAGCTCGTGTACCTTGGCTTTGTTCTCGTCCGCCTTGGGCCGATCCTGCAGGAGGGCGGTCAGCTTCTCGTTCTCTTGGTTCAGTTGTTCGGCTCGCTCCCGGTGCTGGCAGAAGGACCTCTCCAGCATGGCCTTCTCCTCGGCCAACTTCTCGTTCTCCGCCGTCAGCTCCTGGACCACCTGCTGCTGGTCGGAGAGCTCCTGCAAGGTGGCCTGTAGCTCCTCCGCCATGCAGTGGTGGTTCTCCTCCATGCGTTGGATCCGCTCGGTGAGCGAGGCCACTGAGAGGTCGCTGTCGTGGTTGGGCGAGCTCTCCGAGGTGGAGCATCTCGAGGTCTTGAAGACGTGGCTGCCGGAGGATGGGGGCCTGGAGGGGACGTCCGTGATGTGCTCGAAATCCGAGGCGTCCGGGGACAACGAAGCTTTGGTCACGTCGCTGCTGGATGAGCCCGAGTTGCGGAGCGGAGGGCCGTTGACGCAGAGGCTGCCGCTGGTGGGGTTGCCGCAAAGGGACGGCTGAATTGGGCTGCCGAAACTGGACTCCTGCGTGGTCGGGGTGGGCAGGCTGCCGCTGGTGTCCGAGAGAGGCGAATGTTCCTGTTGGTTTAGCTTCTCCTTCAAGAGTCGGTTCTCCTCTCCCAGGTGGAGAAGTTCCCTCTGGAAGGTCTTGTTCTTCTCTTGGAGGGCCTGGATAATGGACTCTACCTCGGTTGGAAGGCCGTCCACCAGCGTGCCGGCCGAGCCAGGGTCGTTAGCCAATTCCTTGCCTTGGTGCTTCTTCAGCTCGTTACGGAGTTTGGTGATCTCCGAGTCTTTCGTCTTGGCCTCGGCCAGCAGCTCCTTGACTTGGGACGCCAGGCCCGCCTTGTCGCCAACCTCCACCTCATTCTTGGGTTTGAGGGACGGCCGCGAATGCTTGGTGGGAGTGGGTGCCCCAGAAGACGTCGGGCTGGGCTGAGCTTTCCGGGGTCTCAGGACCGCCTTTTCTCGGGCCACGGCGCTCGGCAGCTCCCGCGGGGCGGGGATCCCCGTGCGCTTGGCGGACGGGGCCGGAGCTGGAAAAAGAAAAGATCACATTGATGAACCTGCTGCGATGGATCGTGGGAAATGTAGCTCCCTGCACGCTGGTTGGTTGCAAGGAAGAACACATCCCTAAGGATGCCAACAAATTGAAATGCAATGGTGAAAAAAAGTAAAGGTTCCACATTTAGTAGTTTACGAAGCTGGCAGGAATAGCTAACACCCAAGAAGAAAGGCTCAAGATCCAGATAGAGCTTGACAGACTGGAACCCTGGGCCCTATCCAACAAAATGAAATTCAACGTAGAGAAAAGGAAAGTCCTACACTCAGGCAAGAAAAACCCAAAGGACACATATAGACTGGATGAAACCAGGCTCAATAGCAGGAACTGGGAGGGGGATCTTGGAGTCTTAGTGGACAACCAGCTAAATAGGAGCCAGCCATGTGCAGCAGCAGCCAAAAAAGCGAATGCAATCATAACAGAGGGATACAATTGAGATCGAGGAAGGTACTAACACCACTCTATAAATTAGCCTTAGTAAGGCCACACCTAGAGTACTGCATCCAGTTTTGGCCATCACACTATAAAAAAAGATGTTGAGACTCTGGAAAATGTGCAGAGAAGAGCAACCAGGATGATGAGGGGACTGGAGGCTAAAACATACGAAGAACAGTTGCAGAAACTGGGCCTGGCTAGTCTAAGGAAGAGAAGGACCAGGGGAGACAGGAGATCAGTCTTCCAATATTTGAGGGGCTGCCACAGAGAGAAGCTCATTTTTTTCCAATATTTTTTACTTTTGGGGCAAGAGAAGAATAGAATAGAATAGAATAGAATAGAATAGAATAGAATAGAATAGAATAGAATAGAATAGCAGAACAGAGCAGAGCAGAGCCTTTAGGAATAGAATAGAATAGAATAGAATAGAATAGAATAGAATAGAATAGAATAGAATAGAATAGAATAGAATAGAATAGAATAGGGAAAGTACAGAACAGAATGGAATGGAACAGAACAGAACGGATTAGAGTAGAAATTAGAAGAGAAGAGAAGAGAAGAGAAGAGAAGAGAAGAGAAGAGAAGAGAATAGAATAGAATAGAATAGAATAGAATAGAATAGAATAGAATACCTTTTTTGTCACTGCATTCAAAATACAATGACATTTGAAAGCTACTCCAGCACAGTGCCCCAAACACCACATCACAATCACACTACACAGTATTTAAAAAGTAAAATAATTAAAGTAATAATAATAATAATTAAAAACTTAGTCTAAAACATATAGTTAGTTAAGTTCGTTTCAAAATGCCACTATATACATCAGACTAGATCACAAACGCGCTGTTTGATTCAAGACAATTATTGCCTTGGAAAAGAAACTGTTTCTCAGTCTACTAGTCCTCATTTTAAGACACCTGTAATGTCCCCCTGATGGTAACAGTTCAAAATATCAACGACCAGGATGAGAGCGGTCTGTGGAGGTTTTTAGTGCTCTAGAGAGGAGTCTGGTCTTCGCAATCTCTTCCAAAGAAGTAAGAGAGCAACCGATGATTTTTTGTGCTGTGTTTATAACTCTCTGGAGCATCTTCTTATCCACTACAGAGCATCCAGCATACCACACCGTTTACACAGTAATTCCAAAATGCTCTCAGTGGTAGAACGGTAAAAAGTAGCCAGCAACTTCTCACCCAGACCACCCTTTTTCAGCAGCCTCAGAAAGTGCAGGCGCGGTTGGGCCTTCTTTGCGGTGACCGTAATGTGGATCGACCAAGTAAGGTTGTCGGAAATACGAGTTCCTAGAAATTTAAGACTGTGAACCCTTTCCACACAATTTCCATTGATATATAGTGTAATGGCTATAACAGGTAATGGCTGGCATGACCAGAGAGATGGCTCCGTGCGCCACTTCTGGCACACGTGCCATAGATTTGCCATCATGGGTATAGGTGGTACCTCGCTCAATAGTATTAAGTGCAAGAAGGATCTTATAGTCCTAGTGGACAATTCTTAAAATATGAGCCAGTCGTGAGCGGAATAGTTCTAGGTTGCATAAATAGAGGGATGGAATCAAGGGTGGGATTCAAAATTTTTAACAACCAGTTCTGTGGGCGTGGCTTAGGTGGTGGGTGTGGCTTGGCGGTCATGCGACTGGGTGGACGTGGCTTGGCGGTCATGTTGTTGGCTGGGTGTGGCCAACTCAACATCACTCACATCGAGGCACGCATCTCCTCGCCTGGCCTCTCGTGACGGTGGGGATGCTGCAGCAGTCATAAGTGTGAAAAAGGGTCATAAGTCACTTTTTGGTAACTTTGAATGGTCACTCCACACAAGCAAAGGACCAGCAAAGGAGGGGGAAAAAAACTCCAGAGAAGTTCCTGAGACAGGAAGTCTAGTCCTGTCAAGAATGTAATAAGGGTTAACAGAGAGGCAGTTTCTGTAAGCGACCCCAGAACGTTTCCTTCTTGCCTTCCTTACAGGATTAGCCCTGTAATTTCTTCTAACAATCGGTTCTCCGAACTGCTTAGAACGTTAACAACCGATTCTAGCGAATAGGTGTGAACTGGTAGAATCCCACCCCTGGATGGAATCAAGATCACACAAAGTGCTAATACCACTTTATAAGGCCTTGGTAAGGCCACACTTGGAATACTGCATCCAGGTTTGGTTGCCACGATGTAAAAAGGATGTTGAGACTCTAGAAAAAGTGCAGAGAAGAGCAACCAGGATGATGAGGGGACTGGAGGCTTAAACAGACGAAGAACGGTAGCAGGAACCAACTCGCACTTACGGCCATTTGCAGTGTCCCTCACTTATGCAACTGTGACTTTTGTGATTTTTTTTCTCTCCCCAACAGTCGTGTGACTAACTTAACAATGATTTCACCTAGCAACAGAAATATTGGGTTTCAATTGTGGTTGTAATTCGAGGGCTACCTGTATATCTTAACCCGTAGGGTTGTAGTTGCGGTATTGTTACTTCTCTCCTTTATTATTATTATTTATTATCTATTTTTTTTATTTTAGTTATAAGAATACAACACGATGCAGCTGATCAAGCATTACAACAGTTACACATACAGTATATAAATTTTACTTTGTCATTTACAATCTTCTTGTTTGATATATTATGCGCTAATTATTCTAATCCTCATAGCTACTTATGTTCCGACCTTGCCTTCTTCTATACAATCACTAATAGAATTTATTCCATTTTTCATAATATTCAGATTCCCCCTTGCTTTTTTAATTTTACAGTTAACCTATCTGATTCAGCACAGGTCATAATTTTTCTTATTATCTCTGTTTCTGGCGGTATGTTTTCACTCTTCCAGTATTGTGCATATACAGTATTATTCTAGCCGCTGTCAACACATGTACTGTTAGATAAATTAAATCCTTCCTATATCTTTCTGCTCTTATTCCTAGGAGGAAAAAATTCCCGTTTAAATGGAATACACTCTCCCCACCATTTTTTCCACCCATGTCTGAATCATTCTCCAATATATATATATATTTTGCAGCATTGCAAGTCCACCACATGTGGAAAAAAATGTGACTGATACGTCTTTGCACTTTTTTATTCTTCTCCTTTTATTGGCTGGGAGAGCTTGTAGTGTTGGGGCAAGGCTAGAAATCTGGTTTGCAAAACACAACAGCTTGGCTTCGCACGTTACATTAAATCCTCAGTATGATTTCCATCAAAGTTGCAACTCACGGCTGGGCACGCTGTCCTAAAAATGCCGTCTTTTTATGGCATTTGTTTAAGCCCTGCTGCAAACTTAGTGAGTAAATTAGTGAAGCCTTAGTAAGGATACACCTAGAGTACTGCATCCAGTTTTGGTCACCGTACTTTAAAAAGATGTTGAGACTCTAGAAAAGTGCGGAGAAGAGCAACCAGGATGATGAGGGGACTGGAGGCTAAAACATACGAAGAAGAATGGTTGCAGGAACTGGGCCTGTCAGAAATGGTGTGGGGGGGGTTGGACTGGATGACCTACAAGGTCCCTTCCAACTGTGATTATCTGTTGTACGATGAATGGTTGCAGGAACTGGGCCCGGCTAGTCCAGGGAAGAGAAGGACCAGGGGAGACAGGAGAGCAGCCTTCCAATATTTGAGGGGCTGCCCCAGAGAGGAGGAGGAAGGGGGGTCAAGCTATTCTCCAAGGAACCTTTGAAGGCCAGACAAGGAACAATGGATGGAAACTGACCAAGGAGAGATTCAACCTGGAAATAAGGAGGAATTTTCTGACAGGGAGAACAATCCACCGATGGAACAGAAGTTGCCTTCAGAAGTTGTGGGAGCTTCATCCCTGGAGGCTTCCAAGAAGAGACTGGACTCCCATCTGTCAGAAATGGTTTGGGTCTCCTGCTTGGGCAGGGGGTTAGACTAGATGACCTACAAGGTCCCTTCCAACTCTGATTATCTATTAAACTAAAATAACAAAATCGTCTGGCGCTTGAGCCTGATCGGTGAATGTCAGAAGGTGGTTAGGTTGAGAATTTCTAGGATGCCAAATTTTCATATTCAACATTCATTGTTGGTTCATTTTATGACATTTTATCCTTGACTCCAGTTCCACCTTCGGCACAAATCCAGACAAATTTTGGGATTTGTTAAACCGTGACTTATTAAGCTTCTTGTGCCAATAAGCCACGGTTAATATAAACCACAGCATTGGGCAGCTGTGTATGTGATACTAAACTGAGATTAACCTGAAGAAATATCTTTAGGCAGAGATTCCCTAAGGCCCGATTTTGTTGTTGTTTCTCTGTGTCACAGAATATATGTGGGTGTACGCATCATTTTGAATTTATGTATTTATTCTGTCGTGGTTATATAGTGTATATATTGGAGGTGGTGATCCTTCGAGAGAGCTGTGGGCAACAAAATTTCATTTTAATGTTTTAAATTAAACATTAGTGTACTTTCAAAGTCACAATAAAGTTATTGTTCTGTTCTGTTCTGTTCTATTCGTATTACTATTCTATTCCACCCTTATTCTAATTTATTCTACACTTATTTCTATTCTATTCCTATTCCATTCCGATCTATTCTAAATTCTATTCTCTGTTCCAATCTTTTCTGTTGTTTTGTTTTGTTCTATTCTATTCTGAATTCTATATTTCTATTCTATATTCTATTCTTCTCTCGTCACCTCTGCCATTCTATATTCTATTCTATATTCCATTCCATTCCATATTTTCTATTCTATTCTATTCTATTCTATTCTATTCTATTCTATTCTATTTCTATTCCCTTCCAATCCAATATTCTATTCTCAATAAAGATCCTATCCTACCTTATCCTATATTCCATTCTGTTTCATATTTAATATTCTATTCTATTCTATTCCATATTTTCTATTCTATTCTATTCTATTCTATTCTATTCTATTCTATTCTATTCTATTCTATTCTATTCTATTCTATTCTATTCTATTTCTATCTCTATTCTATTCCATTCCAATATTCTATTCTCAATAAAGATCCTATCCTATCCTACTTTGACGCCGATTAGTGTAAAGTGACAATAAGTTCTAAATTCTAATTATGGCAGATTCCAGCTCAAGATTCTCACGGCTAATTCCCATGGATCGTTTTGGAAATTTGGAGACACAGCTAGTCCTCCACTTACAACAGTTCATGTAGTGACCGTTCAAAATTACATCACTGAAAAAATGGGATTTATGATATTTTCTCACACTTACGATGGTCGCAGCATCAAAATTTGGATGCTTGGCCACTGACTCTCATTTACAACGGTTGGAGCATACTGAGGTCACACGATCCCCTTTTGCGACGTTCTGATGAGCAAAGTCAATGGGGAAGCCGGATTCACTTAACAACCGTGGCAAGGTAGGTCGTAAAATGCAGCAAAGCTCACTTAACGGACGTTTCGTTTAGCAGCAGAAATTCTGAGTTCAATTGTGGTTGTTATGTCGAGTACTACCAGTACTTAACAGTGCAGGTAGTCCTCGACTTACGACCATTCATTCCACGACCATTTCAAGTGATCACAGCATTAAAACAAAGCAACTTACGACCAGTCCTCGCTCTTACAACCGTAACATCATCCTCAAGGTCATTGGGTCAAAATTCGGCGCTTGGCAACTGACTCATATTTATGACAGCTGAAGTGTCATATGGATCCTCTTTGGCGCACCTCTGACAAACCACCTCAATGGGGAAGCCAGATTCGCTTAACAACAGCATCGATTTCCTTGTCACTAAGTGAGCCGCACCTGATTTCGCAATCTAACAGTTGTTAACGGCAAAAAAAAAAAAAGATTGCCGTTTCAGGTGTGACTCGTTTAACCACCTCCTTGCTTAACAAGCAGGAATATTCTGGTTTGAATTGCGGTCATAAATCGAGGACCAACCGCGTCGCTCCCCATCCTGCATTTGGGCAGGCCTAGAGATCTGAACCCATGGCATTTTCTCCCCACTTTTATTTCTTCCCCACTTTTGTTGGATAGGAAATAAGAAAACTGCAAAGAAAATAAGAAATAAGATTTAAGAGGGGCGGGAAATGGAAGAAATAAAGGGTTGTTTTTTTTGAAGAAATAATGCACAAAAATTGAAGAAATAATTCCAGATAAGGGGGGACTGGGGAAATGGGAGAAATCCCACCAAGCCTTGAATCACTGTAGTAATTCAGCCCCCCACGCGCAAAAAAAATGGAAGAGGAAACCCCAACCTCTCAACTGAATGGCCACAAGCAATGGGGCCTTTGGATGGTTTTAATCACATTAGGGGCATTGTGAGGAGGCGCATAATGGCAAAGACGGCGCTCCCTTCCCTTCGCAAGGAACCGGTTTCTCCTTCGGCGTGTCCACCAGGACAAAAACAACTGTGAAAACTTGGGCCAGAAATTAAATCGCTTGCGTTTTAAGCCCGGGCGAGGCAAAGGGCTTCTTCGGTCAGGAGGAAGAAGGGAGGAGAGGAATTCGAAAGGAAGATACAGAGCGGGTTTAGTGCGCCAAGCACGAAAGAAGAAGGAAAAAAAGATTTTTTTAAAAAATATTTCCGTAGGAAAAAAAAGGGAGGAATTGAAATCCACCCATCTTAAAGCTTGCAGGATGGGGGATTCTGGGAGTGGAAGTCCTCCCCTCTTAAAGCATCCTGGCTAGGGGATTCTGGGAGTGGAAGTCCTCCCCTCTTAAAGCATCCTGGCTGGGGGATTCTGGGAGTGGAAGTCCACCCCTCTTAAAGCATGCAGACTGGGGGATTCTGGGAGTGGAAGTCCTCCCCTCTTAAAGCATCCTGGCTGGGGGATTCTGGGAGTGGAAGTCCACCCCTCTTAAAGCATGCAGACTGGGGATTCTGGGAGTGGAAGTCCTCCCTCTTAAAGCATGCAGACTGGGGATTCTGGGAGTGGAAGTCCACCCCTCTTAAAGCATCCTGGCTGGGGGATTCTGGGAGTGGAAGTCCACCCCTCTTAAAGCATGCAGACTGGGGATTCTGGGAGTGGAAGTCCACCCTCTTAAAGCATGCAGACTGGGGATTCTGGGAGTGGAAGTCCACCTCTTAAAGCATGCAGACTGGGGGATTCTGGGAGTGGAAGTCCTCCCTCTTAAAGCAGGATGGCTGGGGGATTCTGGGAGTGGAAGTCCACCCTCTTAAAGCATGATGGCTGGGGGATTCTGGGAGTGGAAGTCCACCCTCTTAAAGCATGCAGACTGGGGGATTCTGGGGTGGAAGTCCACCCTCTTAAAGCATGCAGACTGGGGATTCTGGGAGTGGAAGTCCACCCCTCTTAAAGCATCCTGGCTGGGGGATTCTGGGAGTGGAAGTCCACCCTCTTAAAGCATGCAGACTGGGGGATTCTGGGAGTGGAAATCCACCCTCTTAAAGCATGCAGACTGGGGGATTCTGGGAGTGGAAGTCCACCCCTCTTAAAGCATGCAGACTGGGGGATTCTGGGAGTGGAAGTCCTCCCCTCTTAAAGCATGCAGACTGGGGGATTCTGGGAGTGGAAGTCCACTGATCTTAAAGCATGCTCTCAGTATACATAAAAGCTATAAGTGATAAATCATGATCATAGTCATAAGTAACAATACATTCATCATGAATCATAAGATACAACACTTAGTGATAGTCACAGGATACTAAATAAGCCATCAACATAAATCCTACTAGGAAACTGAATAAAACAATATAAACCGTAAATATACAAGCCACAAAGTTATAGTCATAAGTAGCAAAAGGGATAGGTAAAAGGAAGGAGAATAATAACAGTAATACAGCCTTACTAAAGAGTTGGACAGTGTTGTGGGAATGAGTTGTTTAGCAGAGGGATGGCAGGCGTGGAAAAACTGTCCTTGTGCCTGGTTGTTCTGGTGCGCAATGCTCTACAGCGTCGTTTTGAAGGTAGAAGTTGAAACAATTTATGTCCAGGATGTGAGCGGTCTGTAGATATTTTCACAGCCCTCTTTTTGACTCGTGCAGTATACGTGAGTATATACTGATGTGTATACTGCATATTTTAGAATAGCATAATAAAGTTGGAAGGGACCTTGGAGGTCTTCTAGTCCAACCCCCTGCCTAGGCAGGAAACCCTACACCACTTCAGACAAATGGCTGTCCAACCTCTTCTTAAAAACTTCCAGTGTTGGAGCGTTCACAACTTCTGGAGGATAGTTGTTCCACTGGTTAATTGTCACAACTGTCAGGAAATTTCTACTTAGTTCTAAGTTGCTTCTCTCAGTGATTAGTTTACACCCGTTGGCTTCTCATTCTGCCTCAGGTGCTTTGGAGAATGGCTTGACTCCCCCTTCCTTGGGGCAGCCCCTCAAATATTGGAAGATGGCTATCATGTCACGCCCTAATCCTTCTTGTCAGAGAATTTGCAGCATGAATGCTATTATGATATAACCAAGGAGCAGACATTTAACAGTGGTTCATATACAACAGTTATATACAGACGTATATGTGTGGTAAGCAAAATACCTTAAAAGCAATCTTTCTTCTTCTTAAATCTACACCAGGGGTCTTCAAACTTGACAGCTTGAAGACTTGTGGACTTCAACTCCCAGAATTCCTCTTTCTCCAGTCACGTTAGCTCAGGAATTCTGGGAGTTGAAGTCCACAAGTCTTAAACTTGCCAAGTTTGAAGACCCTTGCTCTACCACAGAGAACTTCTGCAATAAATACCGGACACAAGGAGAGAGGACATGCCCTCGAATGGCTGCCTTTATATAAACACCTCTTAAAGGGGCAGAACCCATCCCCAGTCTTAAAGGGGCAGTACTAATACGGATTCATCTTTATGACATCAGCCATCTATTGCATCAGACTCACAGCAGCCGGCAGCTATCAAATCTTACACCTCAACACTTCTCTTCACAAAACTAGACATATCCAATTGCAGCAGCCGTTCTTCGTACGGTTTAGCCTCCAGTCCCCCTCATCCTTTCGCTGCTCTTCTCTGCACACTTTCCAGAGTCTCAACATCTTTTTTTTGACAGGGTGGCGACCAAAACTAGATCCATTACTCCAAGTGTGGCCTTACCAAAGCCTTATAAAGGGGTATTCACACTTCGTGTGATCTCGATTCCCTCCCTCCGTTGATGCAGCCTAGAACCGTGTTGGCTGATATATATATATATATATATATATCAATGATATACCAACGCGCAAAGCACAGCGGAGAAGTGAGAAGAGAACAAGTTGGCTGAACAAAAGCACCATTTCTTCCCTCCCTGAACAGCCCCCAGCCCCCACCCCCCTTCACACCCTGCACACACAAACGTGCTCGGTTTGCAGAGGAGAAAATGAGGGTCTTGCACAAGGAAGCCACAGTACCAGTCCGGGATGCTTTGGAGGCCGACAAGACAAAGAAAGCAGTGTTTGGGTTGATGTGGGACGGGGAAGAGATAGCGAGAGCAAGCGTTCGCTCTGGGTATTTTGCCAGCCACCCACGCTGGTTGTCCGGGTTGAATTGCACAGCTGGTTGGGAAGGCGCGGTGATCCCCCGTTCCCCCCAATTGTGACTTCCATTTTTTTTCCCCCCCCTCCTCTTCCCCCTTGGTTATAATGCGGCGTTTCATGCCAAGGTGCACGGAGCATTCTGCAAATGTTTGCGGGAGACAACCCTGCCTGGGTTTTATTCAGGGGGAAAGGCTACAGGGCACATCAGGGCCCTGAAAAGGAGATACACAGCCGATCTAGATCAATCAGAACGGAGCCGGAACGGACCGGCGAGGATGAAATATGTAACAGTGATACCCGTTGTCATCGGGGGACTTGGCACCATGTCCAAGAATTTTACCAAACACATCAAGAAACTGAAGCTTCCCACAATAACACCAGCGGAGGTACAAAAAGCTGTGCTACTCAGAACATTGTACACCTCAAGAAGATACTTGGTCGATATCTGGGACGCTGGCAGCGTCAGTCACTGGTATTTGTGATACATTTTTAAATGTTCAGTTGACTTTGAGTTTCATGTTTAAGGAATAAAAGCGAGATAATAATGGTAAGGATAATAACGGTAGATAGATAGACAGGGACACACAGTCATTGAGAGAAAGATACATACCGTTTCCCCCAAAATACAACCTACCCTGAAAGTAAGTCCTAGCTGGATTTTTACACATGCACCCAATATAAGCCCTACCCCCCGCAAAATAAGCCCTAATTTAGATCCCACCCACTCCAGAGTGACGGGTAAAAATTAAGCTAGGGTGGGGATGTGGGGTGGAGCTGCCCTATTTGGACAGGTGCAGCTCCCACAGGTGTAGCCAGGCCTCACACATCCCAGTACCTGCCTTGCCGGCCCATTTCTTCTACAGCTGGCAAGGCTTTCCTGAAGGCCTTTGGAGCTGATAACAAAGCTCAGGATCGATCCAGAGCTCAGTTATGGGATGCAGAGGCCTTCAGGAAAGTCTTGCCAGCCACAGAAGAAGTAGTTCCTGAAGGCCCCTGACAGGAAAAGGCAGCCAGAGACAACGTGCGCAAGTGAGGTTAATCAGTGGATGACATCCCCCGAAAATAAGACCTGGTGCCTTTTTTGGGGTGGCAAATATATATAAGATAGGGTCTTATTTTCGGGGAAACACGATAGCTGCACGCACAATATTCCATCAGTGGAAAGCTAACGCCTTTCTATCCGGGGCTGGGCTGAAAACCTTGGAATATTTTCTTTCGTGGCTGAATTTTGCAGAATCCCTGATGATTTGCGCAGCTCGAAAGGGTACCAAAACAGGACCCTGCGCCCTCCAGATAAGGTAGGGCAATGCTTAGGGCCTCTCCCAGCGTGTGCATGCCCTTTGTGGAAGGTTAGGGTAAGCCTTGCCGGCCACAGAAGGAATTCCTGGAGGCCTCTGACAGCGAAAAGGAGGCCAGGGGCGACGTGCGCAAGTGAGGTTAGTCAGTCGATGACATCCCCCGAAAATAAGACCTGGTGCCTTTTTTGGTTCTATCTATCTATCTATCTATCTATCTATCTATCTACCTACCTACCTACCTACATCCACCCACCCACCCATCCATCCACATCTATCTATCTATCTACCTACCTACCTACATCGATCCATCCACCCATCCATCCACATCTATCTATCTATCTATCTATCTATCTATCTATCTATCTATCTTTTTTCTATCTATCTATCTATCTATCTATCTATCTATCTATCTATCTATCTATCTATCTGCTATCTATCTTCTATCTATCTACCTACCTATCTTCCTACCTACCTACCTATCTACATCCATCCACCCATCCATCCACATCTATCTATCTATCTATTTATCGATCTATCTATCTATCTATCCATCCACCCATCCACCCATCACATCTATCTATCTATCTATCTATCTATCTATCTATCTATCTATCTATCTATCTATTTATACATCCATCCATCCATCTATCTATCTACCTACCTATCTATTTTTCTTTCTTTCTATCTATCTATCTATCTATCTATCTATCTATCTATCTATCTATCTATCTATCTATCTATCTATCTATCTATCTATCTATCTATCTATCTATCTATCTATCTATCTATCTATCTATCTATCTATCTATCTTTCTATCTATCTTTTTCTGTCTATCTATCTATCTATCTATCTATCTATCTATCTATCTATCTATCTATCTATCTATCTATCTATCTATCTATCTATCTATCTATCCCTTCTTTCTATCTATCTATCTATCTATCTATCTATCTATCTATCTATCTATCTATCTATCTATCTATCTATGAATGACAGGGTCTTATTTTGGGGGAAACACGGTAGACAGACAGACAGATAGATAATGGCAGCTTGTCGCATGCTTTTGCCCAGTGCACGAAGCTCCTTCTTGCTTGGACATGGGGACAGTGAGAGGTTCAAGGCTCGGCCACCCCAATGCTTTATTTTGGGGGTGGGGTGCAGATGGGTTTTTAACCAGCCGCAGCCATGGATGTGGAACCATCCGATTAAAAAAGAGGTTTTCACTGGCAGCTGCAAGGAGAATAAGCAGGAATCCCGGACAGGAACCTGCCCAGGGAGATAACTGTGGTTTGCGCTGTCAGAGGAAGAGGATGTGGGTTCTTTTGTCGAATACAACCTCAGATGAAGGGAGGCTGAGAGGGATCAGGCCTCTAAACTTGGTGAAGATCCCCCCACCACCAAATATGGTGAAAGAAAGAGACTCACTGCTCATAGAAAGCTAGGCTCTCACGGGAAACAGGTCGCCACATCTCCACTAAGCCTTTCTCGCTTTCTCGCTGGCTGTGCATTTTACTTACAGGCAGGTAGTTCTCGATTAAGACCTCAACTGAACCCCAAATTTCTGCTGCTGAGTGAGTTTAGACCCCCGCTTGACTAAACGAATGATTGTTAAGTCGAGGATTTCTCGAGGGCAGGACAAGAAGCGACAGACGGAAACTAATTAAGGAGAGAAGCAACCTGGAATTAAGAAGTTAATACAGATGATCAGAGTTGGAAGGGACCTTATAGGTCATCTAGTCCAACCCCCCGCCCAAGCAGGAGATCCTACACCATTTCTGACAAATGGAAGTCCAATCTCTTCTTGAAGGTCTCAAGTGACGGCGCTACCAAAACTTCCAAGGGCAACGTCTGTTCCATCGGTTGATTGTTCTCCCTGTCAGAAAGTTCCTCCTTATTTCCAGGTTGAATCTCTCCTTGGTCAGTTTCCATCCATTATTCCTTGTCTGGCCTTCAGGTGCCTTAGAAAATAGCTTGACCCCCTTCCTCCTCTCTGGGGCAGCCCCTCAAATATTGGAAGACCGCTCTCCTGTCTCCCCTGGTCCTTCTCTTTACTAGAATAGCCAAACCCAGTTCCTGCAATCGGTCTTCGTATGTTTTTAACTCTCCAGTCCCCTCATCATCCTGGTTGCTCTTCTCTGCACTTTTTCCAGAGTCTCAACATCTTTTTTATAGTGTGGTGACCAAAACTGGATGCAGGACTCTCGGTGTGGCCTTACTAAGACTTCACAGAGTGGTATTAGTTCCTCCCTTGATCTCGATTGTATCCCTCTGTGAATGCAACTTAGGAATGCATTGGCTGTTTTGGCTGCTGCTGCACAACGTCTGCTCATATTCAGCTGGTTGTCCACTAAGACTCCGAGATCCCCCTCCCAGTTCCTGCTATTGAGCCTGGTTTCACCCAGTCTATTATAGGTGTCCTTTGGGTTTTCCTTGCCTAAGTGTAGGACTTTCCTTTTCTCTACATAGAATTTCATTTTGTTAGATAGTGTTTCATTTTGTTCATTTTGTTTGATAGTGTTCAAGTCTGTCAAGATTCAGAAATTTCCTGACAGTGAGGACAATTAACCAGTGGAACAGCTGGCCACCAGAAGTTGTGGGTGCTTTATCACTGGAGGCTTTTACGAATAGATTTGTCTGAAATGCTACAGGATCTCCTGTTTGGGCAAAGAGCTGGACTAGAAGACCTCCAAGGTCCCTTCCAAACTCTGATTATCTGTTATATTGCATAATATAACTTAAGATGAATATATGAATGATTATTTGAATGATACAATTGGTTAAATTTTGCAAATATGACTATTAAAGAGAATATGTATGACAAAAAAAATGATACCAAGAATATAGAGATTGCTATAAATTAATATATGAGTATATCAAACGATAAAAGCTGGTAACATAAAACAATATTAGATTAGATAAGGAAATTAATAATTATGAATATGGAATTAAGGTCATGTTTGTTTTTGAAACGTTAAGTGACGTGGAGCCACACTGTTCACCCAATGATGTATTTGAAGAAATAAAAATAAAACATTTATTTTTTTAAAAAAAATCTGTCCTGTTGGCGGTCAGATGAGTCACAAGGAAACACCTTGGCAAACGCTAAAGGGGCTGGTTAGAGACATACACACACACCCCAGGGAAGGGGAGTGGGCTTACGAAAACTGACATGGCCCCAAGGGGAGATCTCCAGATTCTCCACTGGTCGGACAGGTTTCTGTATAAACCTTTGGATTGTATCAGATTAACAGATAACCAGAGTTGGAAGGGACCTTGTAGGTCATCTAGTCCAACCCCCCGCCCAAGCAGGAGACCCTACACTATTTCTGACAGATAGGAGTCCAGTCTCTTCTTGAAAGCCTCCAAAGATGAAGCTCCCACAACTTCCGAAGGCAACTTCTGTTCCATGGATGGATTGTTCTCCCTGTCAGAAATTTTCTCCTTATTTCCAGGTTGAATCTCTCCTTGTTCAGTTTCCATCCGTTATTCCTTCTCTGGCCTTCGGGTGCCTTGGAGAATAGCTTGACCCCTTCCTCCTCCCTGGGGCAGCCCCTCAAATACTGGAAGATGCTATCCTGTCTCTACAACGAACCGTTGCAGGAACTGGGCCTGGCTAGTCTAGGGAAGAGAAGGACCAGGGGAGACAGGAGAGCGGTCTTCCAATATTTGAGGGGCTGCCCCAGAGAGGAGGAAGGGGGTCAAGCTATTTTCTAAAGCACCTGAAGGCCAGACAAGGAATAACGGATGGAAACTGAACAAGGAGAGATTTTTCAACCTGGAAATAAGGAGAAACTTTCTGACAGGGAGAACAATCTACCCATGGAACAGAAATTGCCTTCGGAAGTTGTGGGAGCTTCATCCCTGGAGGCTTTCAAGAAGAGACTGGACTGCTATCGGTCAGAAATGGTGTAGAGTCTCCCACTTGGGCGGGGGGTGGACTAGATGACCTACAAGGTCCCTTCCAACTCTGTTTATCTGTTAAATGTGTTAAATCCCCTAGTCCTCCTCTTCCCTGGATTAGCCAGGCCCAGTTCCTGCAACCGTTCTTCGTATGTTTTAGCCTCCAGTCCCCTCATCATCCTGGTTGCTCTTCTCTGTACTTTTTCTAGAGTCTCAACATCTTTTTTATAGTGTGGTGACCAAAACTGGATGCAGGACTCTAGGTGTGGCCTTACTAAGGCTTTATAGAGTGGTATTAGCACCTCCCTTGACCTTGAATCTCCAGATTCCTCCCTGCAAATTGGCTTCCAAGCCTCCTCCCTCCTTCCCACCCCCGAAACTAGCCAGGAATGTAGGGGCCGGATGGTCCCCGGGTTGCAAACTTGGGCTAAGCCAGGAGGCAGCTTGCTTAGGTTTGCAGGGAGAGTACATTCCCTGATCCGGTTTTTGGCTCCCTCCTGCTGTCGTCAAGACTGCAATTCCCATCCTCCCCAAAGGGCATGCCCAGGGTTGGGAAAGGTGGTAAGTATCCGTCTACCTTCTCTGAAAGGCGCGCGATCCTGTTTTGGGACCCTTTCGAGCTGCGTAAGTCAGCACCGATTCTGCAAAATGCGGCCCATGAAAGAAAATAGCTGAAGGTTTTCAGCCCAGCCCCGGATAGAAAGGGGTTAGTTTTCCACTGATATAATATTGGGTGTGCAGCTACCATGTTTCCCTGAAAATAAGACCCTGTGTTATATATATATTACCACCAAAAAAGGCACCAGGTCTTATTTTCGGGGGATGTCATCCACTGACTAACCTCACTTGCGGGCGTCGCCTCCGGCCTCCTTTTCGCTGTCAGAGACCTTCAGGAACTTCTCCTGTGGCTAGTAAGGCTTTCCTGAAGGCCTCTGCAGCCAATAGGATCGATCCTGAGCTTTGTTACCAGCTCCAGAGACCTTCAGAAAAGCTTTGCCAGCCTTGCCGGCTGTAGAATAGGCCAGCAAGGCAGGTGTCGGAGTGTGCGAGGCCTGGCTACACCTGTCCAAAGGTAAGCAGTAGGGCAGCTCCATTCCACCATCCCCACCCTAGCTTAATTTTTACCCCTCTACTCTGGAGTAGGGCTCAATTAGGGCTTATTTTGGGGGGGGGTAAGGCTTATAATGGGCAAACGTGGAAAAATCCAGCTAGGACTTACTTTCAGGGTAAGGTTGTATTTTTTGGGAAACAGGGGTAGACTGCTTTTGAACATGGAGGTTCTACAAACCTCTAGGGTTTGGATCTTCCTGTGTCGCCCAGGAAAACAGATTGTTGGGAGGAAATTCCCTCCCTCCCTTCTTAGCAAGGAATCTGGATTTTTCCAGCCAGGTGAAACTTTGCAGAAAATACCACTGGTTACCATCAGATAACAATGACCGAATAGCCTGGTTGGTCTTTTATCTCTAAGGCTCCGAATTTTGCTTGAAGAGGAAAGTTTTAACCTGATAAGACTTCAAAGGGAAAAGAGATGTCGAGATCAGAAGAGAGAGACGCTCCAGGTCCAATCTTTAAAGTATGCGATTAGGGAAAAATAAATCCGTCTGAATTGCAAAGCACGGACCAAGGGATCAAAAAAACAAATTTAACAGGAATAATTCAGCTGATATATGATCCTGTTTATGTGCTTGCTTAGTGGAGTTTTACTTTTCAAACTTAGCAAGTGGAAGACAAGTGGACTTCAACTCCCAGAATTCTCTCCCCAGCATTAACTTAAAATTTTGAAAAAGGCTGCTCTCAGTACGTTCGTAATCTTAGCTGAGTTAAAAATTTAGTTTAACTGCTTTCTATTACATATCCTATTACAGCGTTTCTCACCTCTTGGCTTGCTGGCAAGGAAACTCTGGGAGTGGAAGTCCTCCCCTCTTAAAGCATGCTGGCTGGGGGATTCTGGGAGTGGAAGTCCACCCCAATTTAAAGCATGCTGGCAGGGGGATTCTGGGAGTGGAAATCCTCCCTCTTAAAGCAGGCTGGCTGGGGGATTCTGGGAGTGGAAGTCCTCCTCTTAAAGCATGCTGGCTGGGGGATTCTGGGAGTGGAAGTCCTCCCTCTTAAAGCAGGCTGGCTGGGGGATTCTGGGAGTGGAAGTCCTCCTCTTAAAGCAGACTGGCTGGGGATTCTGGGAGTGGAAGTCCACCACTCTTAAAGCATCCTGGCTGGGGATTCTGGGAGTGGAAGTCCACCCCTCTTAAAGCATCCTGGCTGGGGATTCTGGGAGTGGAAGCCCTCCCCTCTTAAAGAAGGCTGGCTGGGGGATTCTGGGAGTGGAAGTCCACCCTCTTAAAGCAGGCTGGTTGGGGGTTCTGGGAGTGGAAGTCCTCCCCTCTTAAAGCATGCTGGCTGGGGGATTCTGGGAGTGGAAGTCCACCCCAATTTAAAGCATGCTGGCAGGGGATTCTGGGAGTGGAAATCCTCCCCTCTTAAAGCAGGCTGGCTGGGGGATTCTGGGAGTGGAAGTCCTCCCCTCTTAAAGCATGCTGGCTGGGGGATTCTGGGAGTGGAAGTCCTCCCCTCTTAAAGCAGGCTGGCTGGGGATTCTGGGAGTGGAAGCCCTCCTCTTAAAGCAGGCTGGCTGGGGGATTCTGGGAGTGGAAGTCCTCCCTCTTAAAGCAGGCTGGCAGGGGATTCTGGGAGTGGAAATCCTCCCCTCTTAAAGCAGGCTGGCTGGGGGATTCTGGGAGTGGAAGTCCTCCCCTCTTAAAGCATGCTGGCTGGGGATTCTGGGAGTGGAAGTCCTCCTCTTAAAGCAGGCTGGCTGGGGGATTCTGGGAGTGGAAGTCCTCCCTCTTAAAGCAGACTGGCTGGGGGATTCTGGGAGTGGAAGTCCACCCCTCTTAAAGCATCCTGGCTGGGGATTCTGGGAGTGGAAGCCCTCCTCTTAAAGAAGGCTGGCTGGGGGATTCTGGGAGTGGAAGTCCACCCTCTTAAAGCAGGCTGGTTGGGGGTTCTGGGAGTGGAAGTCCTCCCCTCTTAAAGCATCCTGGCTGGGGAATTGTGGGAGTGGAAGTCCACCCCAATTTAAAGCATGCTGGCTGGGGGAATTCTGGGAGTCGC
Organism: Pseudonaja textilis; assembly: GCF_049901715.1. Lineage (NCBI taxonomy): Eukaryota > Metazoa > Chordata > Lepidosauria > Squamata > Elapidae > Pseudonaja > Pseudonaja textilis. The sequence goes on along the minus strand of NC_141990.1, from coordinate 3,054,228 downwards.
GGCCAACCCATTTCCAAATTGTGAGAAAAGCCTGACTTAATGGACTGGGTGGGACCCAAACCCTAAGGATTTTTTAAAATTATGTTTAAATTCAGCCTGGGCACACCTAGCCAACTGCAGCTTCTTCAACCAACTTGACAAGGTAAACCAAGAGTCCTAAACAACATCAGCAAACATTCTTTCAAAACTGCAGATGCTACACACTTTCTGAGACAACCCTTCATTAACCTCGATCATGCTGACTCTCCAATAACGATTGTGTGAGTTGCGGGGGGGAATCCCAGAGTAATTCCTTACTCAAAGGAAGTTGCATCACCCAGACATGTTCTCAGCTTACACACCAGGGAGAAGATTTCACCCTGAATCAGCAAAAAACGAGTCTACCTTTAAACATTGCTTAACAATCGTTTCAGGTGGCCTTGCACCCTGAGTGTTGAGTTTGGGGACGCTGAGAAAAAGGTGTGTTCAGGAGCGCGATTCAAAAATTTCAGCGCATTTCTCTGCCTGGTTGATGGGTGGGCACGGCCTAGTCAGCCTCCTACACCACAGTGGGAGGTGAGGGTTTCACCCTTCCTGGACTCCAGGTAGCCGCTGCACTTACCTGGGATCCAAAAATGGGCCACGTGGCGACTTCTGGGAGGGGCAGGGAGGCGACAGCCGGTCGTTGGAACTACCGGTTCGCCAAACCGGACCCTGACCAGAATAGAAAGCGAAAAGCAGAACGATCATGAACATTTGGAAAGGCCTACCCCTCCTCCACGCCCGAAAGGTGACCTGGGAGATCGATCGGACTCGTTTCTTGGAAGTAAAAACTTTCACAAGACCTAGACCCTCCTTCTGCAACTTTGCAAAAAAATTAAAAAAGACGAAAAGGATGCAAACCATGGCTAGAGAAGTGAAGGGGCAACCTGGCAGGCATGTTTTGCGACCTGGGAAAACAGAGGCAAGACCGAAATGGAGGTTGTGGAGGAACCTGGAAAAGGAGAAAAGGGCCTAGACCAAAAATGCTTAGGGCAAGAAAGGTTGATCAGTCCCCTAGGCTGCATAAATAGAGGGATGGAATCAAGGTAATATGGAGTGTTAGTACCACTTTATAAAGCCTTAGTAAGTACCACTTTATAAAGCCTTAGTAAGTACCACTTTATAAAGCCTTAGTAAGTACCACTTTATAAAGCCTTAGTAAGTACCACTTTATAAAGCCTTAGTAAGTACCACTTTATAAAGCCTTAGTAAGTACCACTTTATAAAGCCTTAGTAAGTACCACTTTATAAAGCCTTAGTAAGTGTACTGCATCCAATTTTGGTCACCATGATGTTGAGACTCTAGAAAGAGTGCAGAGAAGAGCAACCAGGAGGATGAGGGGACTGGAGGCTGAAACATACGATGAACGGTTGCAGGAACTGGACTTGGCTGGTCCAGGGAAGAGAAGGACCAGGGGAGACAGGAGAGCATCTTCCAATATTTGAGGGGCTGCCCCAGAGAGGAGGAAGAGGGGTCAAGCTATTCTCCAAGGCACCCGAAGGCCAGACAAGGAATAATGGATGGAAACTGAACAAGGAGAGAGATTCAACCTGGAAATAAGGAGAAACTTTCTGACAGGGAGAGCCATCATGGAACAGAAGTTGCCTTCAGAAGTTGTGGGAGCGTCATCACTGGAAGCTTTCAAGAAGAGACTGGACTGCCATCTGACAGAAATGGTGCAGGGTCTTGGGTGGGGTGTTGGACTAGATGACCTACAAGGTCCCTTCCAACTCTGTTAATCAGTTTTGGTTACCACACTATAAAAAAGATGTCAAGGCTCTAGGAAGAATGCAGAGAAAAGCAACCAGGATGATGAGAGGACTGAAGGCTAAAACATACGATGAACATTTTCAGGAACTGGGCCTGGCTAGTCCAGGGAAGAGAAGGATCAGGGGAGACAGGAGAGCATCTTCCAATATTTGAGAGGCTGCCACAGAGAGGAAGAAGGGGTCAAGTTATTCTCCAAAGCGAAAGGAAGGAAGGAAGACATGAGAGAAAGAGAGAAAGACGAGAGAGAAAAAGGAAAGGAAGGAAGGAAGGAAGGAAGGAAGGAAGGAAGGAAGGAAGGAAGGAAGGAAGGAAGAAAGAAAGAAAGAAAGAAAGAAAGAAAGAAAGAAAGAAAGAAAGAAAGAAAGAAAGAAAGAAAGAAAGAAAGAAAGAAAGAAATCTGACCAAACCATGGATGGACAGAAGACATGCTTAGTTTAAGGAAAAGGAGGATGGGGTGACATGATAGCAGTCTTCCAATATCTTTTTGTTGATCAAGCCGGTGATTTTGCTTTTGTGGAAGCCGTTGGCTGTCAGTACTTTAGTCAGGGTGCATAGTTCAGTCTTTATGTGTGTCTTGTCCGCCAGGCGTTTGGTTCTAGCAATGGCAGACAAGACACCTGGCAGACAAGACACGCATAAAGACTGAACTATGCACCCTGACTAAAGTACTGACACCCAACGGCTTCCACAAAAGCAAAATCACCGGCTTGATCCACAAAAACACACTGAGACATAATGGAGACCTAGAAGATGAACAGACCTATGGAACAGCTGTCCTGCCCTACGTAAGAGGTACTACAGACAAAATCAGTAAGATACTACACAGGCATCACATCAAGACTGCCTTCAAAACAGACAGAAAAATAGCAGCCATCCTTAGAAACCCCAAAGATAAAATTGACCTGGAAAACCAAGGCATATATTAAGTCCCCTGCGCATCATGCCTGGCCACATACATTGGACAGACCAATAGAAGAATAAGTACCTGCCTAGATGAACACAAAAATGCAGTCAAAAAGCTGGAACACACTTCCCCACTAGTCCAGCACATGAAAGCCACAGGTCATAGCATCGACTTCACTGGCACCCAAACCCTAGCCACTGTAGAAAACCCCAGCCACAGAATTATCAGAGAAGCCATAGAGATTGAAAAAAGACCTGAAAGCATGAATAGAAGAGATGACTCCACCAGACTGTCAATCATTTGGAAGGCTGCACTCACAAACAAAAAAATCTCCACACCACAAGCCAGGCAAACACCTGGGCACAAACAGACCCCCCGCCCTGATACCTCCAGCTCAAACGCACCCCAACCAGCCACCCAGATGAAACCTAGCTTCCTAATAAATGATAGCTGTCCATTTACTCGGAGCCAAGCCGCACTAAAAGCCTCCAATACAGGAACACAATGTTGCCAGCCAACCAAGACACCAAAAAAGCCACAAAACAGACAGAAGATATTAGAAACACCAATCAAGCAGAACACAGCAAACTCCAAGACCAATAAACACAGACCAAGACTCCCAACCAATCAGGATGAAGAAAAAACCATTCTGGCACAGCAGTAGTCTAGCACCAAATTTAAAACAGAAACGGCTGTGAAAGTCTGACTCACAGATGAACACAATACAGAAGCCTGATGATGGCAGATGAGATTCTGCCGAAACGTTGCTACAGCTTTAAAAGCACAACTATAATGACGTGGGAAAATACCAGAACAAATAAGACAATATTATATGTCAACGTAAAATGTTGTCGAAAATGTAATTATGATCTGTACTGGTGGAAAACAATAAAAATCATTATTTTAAAAAAAGGATGTCAACTCATAAAATATTTCTATGGTCTTTTTAGAGTTGCCAACAGAAAGGGAGGGGGAGGAAAGGGTTTTGAAAGAGTAGTGAGGCAGCTTGGAAATTGAAACTGCATTTCATAGTGGTTTCAAAGATAGTAACTAGGTGACTGAAGTTTCTGCCACACAAAATTCTAACTGGAGAGCCTGACTGATGACTCTGGGCTATGGATGTGTCCCATTGGAGAATATGAATGATGATACACGCAGGAGGGTGGAGGGGAAAACCAGGGTCAAGGGTGACAATGAATGATGTGCCTCACAGAGTCGGCTGCACCCAGGCAGTGCCGGCATGTTAAACTCCCAATAAATCATCTTTAAGTTTTGGAAGTTCGGCTCGAGACTCAGGATTTAAAAGGGGGGTCATTGCCGGAATCCTGACAGCGGACTGTTTTGAGAGCCGCAGCAAAGGGGAGTCTTGCTAACTGCTGCCCCCCCCTCTCCCAACCCTGCAGAGACCCTCACTCAGGGCTGCCCTGCTCCGAAGAAGAGGAAGGGGTTGCTCCCAGGAGAGAAACCGTTACTCCATATTCCCCGGAGGGGCCAGTTCCAAACCGGGCAGCCGTAACTGCATTACAGAGACTATGAGACACACACACACACACAATTGCACGCCCCGAGAGACTGGCAAAGGGTAGGGGAACTTTGCAGGGAGCCACAGGTTGGATTTGCTCAGCACACGATGACCCCCTAACCTCTAGGTAGACCCTTCGCTCCCTCCCTTCTCCTCTTTTTTCCCTGTTCCATTTTTTTCCCTTTCTTCCCTTCCCTTCCTTCCTTCTTCTCATTGTGACTTTCTCTCCTTCCTTCTTCCTTCCCATTTTCACTCTCACCTTCCTTCCTTTTCTTCCTCATTTTTACTTCCTTCCTTCCCCCTTCCTTTCTCATCTTCACTCTCACCTTCTTTCCCTTCCTCATTTTCCCTTCCTCCTTCTCCTTCCTTCCTTCTTTCTCATTTTCACTTTCTCATCTTCCTTCCTTCCCATTTTCATTCACACGTTCCTTTCTTTCTTCCTCATTTTCACTTCCTCCTTCCTTCCTTCTCATTTTCACTTTCTCATCTTCCTTCCTTCCCATTTTCATTCTCATGTTCCTTTCTTTCTTCCTCATTTTCACTTCCTCCTTCCTTCCTTCCCTTCCTCATTTTGACTTTCTCATCTTCCTTCCTTCCCCTCTTTTTCATGTTCTCCTCTTCCTTCCTTCCCATTTTCACTGTCACTTTCCTTCCTTCCTCCCCCATCCTCATCTTCACTTCATCGTTCTCCTTCCCTCTCCCATTTTTTCCCTTCCTTCCTTGGATAAGCTGGATTCAGATTTATGACCATGAGATTCACTGAACGAAGGAGCTGACTCGTTTAACCACCACGGTAAAAAATGACTTCTGACCACAACATCTCGCAACCAAACGTCCGCGCTCAATTGTGGTCATAAGTCAAAGACTACCTGTAGAACAGGGCTATCCAACTGGAGACCAGATGCACCACACCCAGGCGATGCCCACTCCAGTTTCATGAAGGGGTAAACCATCACAAACCATCACATGACAGCAACACGATGATGCACATTTGACACCCATGTTGTGGATGGAAGATTATTCGAATATACTGTCCCCTAATCAGAGGGTAAATATATGCTAAGTATAATTTCTATAGAAGGGACAGATCAGACCTCCAGCCTTTCCTTCTCCATGGAGACCGAGGGGAGCAAGCGGCCAGGTTTAAGTTTCTGGGGGTTACCCTAAAATAGGACCTGACCTGGGGGTCCTCACATTGCAGCCCTGGTCAAAAGGGCCCAGCAGAGATTAGACTACCTGAGGCTTCTCAGGAAACAACAACTGGATGGAAAACTGCTGGGGACCTTCTACCGCTGCACCATAGAGTACCTTAACTTCCTGTACCTATGTGTGGTTTGCCAATTGAACCAGGGCAGATAGGATGTCACTCCAGAGGGTTAAGGTCATTGCCCAGAAGATCATTGGTTGCTTTCTCCCCTCTTTGGAAGAGCTTTATAGCTCCCGCTGCCTTAAGAAAGTTCAAAACATCCTTAAAAATCCATCTCATCCTGGGCACCGCCTTTTTTTTTTTTTTTTTTTGAACTATTACCATCTGGCAGACGGTACAGGATTATAAAAACAGGGACAAATAGGCTGGAAAACAGCTTCTATCCCAGGGCAGGAGCTCTGTTGAATTCTATTGTATAATAGTGCAACGCTGATGCAATATCAGGGGTTTTCAATTCAATGTGTGGAGGGTGAAGGATGTGTGTTTGTGTTTATTTTCATAGTCACGATGTGCATTGAAGAAGGTGTTTGATTTCGTCGTACGAGGTGCAAGGACAATAAACTAAAATAAAATAAAAACGAGGACAAACAGGCTGGAAAATAGCTTCTATCCCAGGGCAGTAGCTCTTGTGAATTCTACTGTATAGTGCAATATGAATGCAATATCAGGGGTTTTCAATCCACTTGTATAGAATGCGAAGGAGGTGTGCTTGAGTTTTTATTTTCATAATCATAATTTACACTGAAGATGGTATTCAATTTTGTTGTACAAGGTGCAATGACAATCAAGTAAACTAAACTAGTTTCAAAACTTTCAATAATCCAGAAAGCAAAGCAAGACAAGAGAAACCTCTCGGCAAGTTGAAGACTTGCAAACTTCAAACTCTCAGAATTTACAAAGGAGCACCTAGACAAGAGGCAGTCCTCGACTGACAACAATTCATTTAGTGACCGTTCCAAGTTACAACGGCACAGAAAAAAAGCGACTTACGGCCGCTTTTCACACTTACAACCGTTGCAGCCTCCCCATGATCACCTGATCAAAATCCTGATGCTTGGCAACCGACTCGTGTTTATGACGGCGACAGCGTCCCTGGGGTCACCTGATCGATCCCCCCTTTGCGACTTTCTGACAGGCCAAATCAATTGGGGAAGCCGGATTCACTTAACAACCGTGTGACAAGCTTAAGAAACTCCGTGATTCACTTAAGGACGGTGGCAAAAAAAAAAGATGGGGCCAGGCTCATTTAACCAAGGGCTCGCTTAGCGACGGATATTTTGTGCTCCATTGCGGTTGTAAGTCAAGGATTCCCTGAAAGGCATGAGCTTCAAAAGGGGTAGAAATTCTTCTCATCTAAAATTAAACCAAAAATCAATATATAGCGCTTCCCTGTCTTTAAAGCAGCCTCCCTCTTCACCTATGGCTTCCAGAGGAAAGGACAGCCCCGTTGTCTGGAACGGTATACGGTAGCCTGCTTGGACGGGGTGGTGGGTGGGGTTGGACTAGATGACCTCCAAGGTCCCTTTCAACTATCTTGTTCTGTATTCTTCTGTAATTTCTCTTGGGGGGGGGAGAAATGGGGGGGGGAAAGCTAGCTCTGCAAAAAGAAAACCGGCCCCGAAGCCGGTTTGTAAACCGGAGTTTGTTTGTTTTTAATAAGGAAGTGAATTTGCAAGGCCTCCCATTGCTGGCCTGGAGCGGAGTGAGTCACACTTAGTAGAAGGTATTTGCTGCACGCACATAAAAAATGCAAATGACTAAATAAATTGGGAAATAAGCCCGAGCAACAGCTGAGGTCTCTCCCAGGGCTTTACCTGAAAGGTAATTCTTCTCCGTGCCCTCCAAAATAAATACGATACACGTAGTTCTCAACTTACAACCACAATGGAGCCCAAAATTTATGTTGCCGAGTGAAACATTTAATGAATTTTGGTTCATTTTACAATCTTTCTAGCCATGATTGTTCTCTTTCTTTCTTTTTTCTTTCTCTTTCTTTCTGTCTTTTTCTTTCTTTCTTTCTGATTTAATTATTCTCTCTGCGCCAACTCAGAAAGCTCAAACTGCCCAAAAGGAGCTGCTGATCCAGTTCTCCAGAGGAAGGATGGAGTCTGTCATCTGCACCTCTATAACGGTCTGTTTTGGTTCTGCCACCCAACGGGACAGACACAGACTTCAGAGAATAATTAGGACTGCAGAAAAAACAATTACTACCAACCTGCCTTCCATGGAGGATCTGTATCCTACATGAGCCAAAAAGAGGGCTGTGAAAATATCTACAGACCCCTCACATGCTGGACATAAACTGTTTCAACTCCTACCCGCAAAACGACGCAATAGAGCCCTGCACACCAGAACAACTAGACACAAGGACAGTTTTTTTCCCCAAACGCCATCACTCTGCTAAACAAATAATTCCCTCAACACTGTTCAACTACTGACAAAGTCTGCACTACTATTACTGTTGATCTTCTCATCACTCCCTATCACCCATCCCCTCCCACTTGTGACTGCATGACTTTAACTGTCGCTCGTATCCTTACGATTTATATGGACTGTTTCCTAGTGTGTGATTTGATTGCTTACTGTACCCTCTGACTGTCATTAAGTGTTGCACCTGATGATTCTTGACTCTTGATGAATGTCTCTTCTCTTTTATGTACACTGAGAGCATTTGCACCAAGACAAATTCCTTGTGTGTCCAATCACACTTGGCTAATAAAAAATTCTATTCTATTCTATTCTGTTCTGTTCTGTTCTGTTCTATTCTATTCCCATTTTCTCCTATTCTATTCTATTTTATTCTATTCCCATTTTCTCTATTCTGTTTATTCTATTCCCATTTTCTCTATTCTGTTTATTCTATTCCCATTTTCTCTATTCTAATTCTAATTCTATTCTATTCCCATTCTCTATTCTAATTCTAATTCTATTCTAATTCTATTCTAATTCTATTCCCCTATCTTCTATATTGCAGCTTGTTCGCCCACGACGACTCGAGGCGGCTTACAAAATGTAAACAGATTTAAAATTTAAAAAAACAATAAAAACTAACCAAAAGAATCAAACAAATCAATAAAGTACGATGGAACAAAATCTGGGGGAAATAAATAAATAAATTAACCCCCACCCCCACAAACTCCCCACCGTCCCGTCCCGACGACAGCAGATCACACGAGCCATTTGATGGGCTCCATCAGCGCTCTGGGTTTCCCCAGACCTGCTGGCGGGAACGAATAATGAATGTTAATTAATGAACGTTAAGCAAATAATCGCCGTTGTTCAAGTCAGCCCCACGGTTGTTAAGCGAATCTGGATTCCTCCCTGTTGGCTTTCTTGGTCAGAAGGTCACAAAAGGGGGGGGACTCACGGGGACGATGCGACCGTCGTAAATACAAGTCACTTGCCAAGCGTCCGAATTTTGATCACGTGACCGTGGGGGATGCCGCAAAGGTCGTTAAGTGTGAAAAACGGCCGCAAGTCATTTTTTTCCCAGTGCCGTTGTAACTTCAAACGGTTATTAAATGAACTGTGGCAAAGGCGAGAGCTACCTGTGTTTAAATAAAAGAGAATTTGCCTCAGGATCAATTAACTTTGGGGTAACCTTCACCAACCTTCTACCCAAATCTGATAGGAGATGCAGGCCCAGCCGGATTGGAGATGGTTAAAACTGGAAGATATATCTGCACCAAATATTGTATTAGGTGCCAGCCTTCGGCAAATGGTTTGCCCAGGGCGGGGTCCAAAAAAAATCTGAGATGACTGAAAAGAATTAGCTTTTAATTCACTAGTCATCCTGTTAGGTCTGTGTCATTTGCCTTCCTTGTGGGTTTTCCAGATTTCCGTGCAATGTTTAATGCAACGTTCCAGGTTTTAGTGCAGCATTTTTTAACACTTGGCAACTTTTAAGATGGGTGGGAAGAATTGGGAGTGGAAGTCCACCCCTCTTAAAGCATTCTGGTTGGGGGATTCTGGGAATGGAAGTCCACCCCTCTTAAAGCATGCTGGCTGGGGGATTCTGGGAATGGAAGTCCACCCCTCTTAAAGCATGCTGGCTGGGGGATTCTGGGAGCGGAAGCCCACCCTCTTAAAGCATTCTGGTTGGGGATTCTGGGAGTGGAAGTCCTCCCCTCTTAAAGCAGGCTGGCTGGGGGATTCTGGGAATGGAAGTCCTCCCCCTTAAAGGATGCTGGCTGGAGGATTCTGGGAGTGGAAGTCCTCCTCTTAAAGCAAGTTTGCTGGGGATTCTGGGAGTGGAAGTCCCCCTCTTAAAGCAGGCTGGCTGGGGATTCTGGGAGTGGAAGCCCATCCCTCTTAAAGCATTCTGGTTGGGGATTCTGGGAGTGGAAGCCCATCCCTCTTAAAGCATGCTGGCTGGGGATTCTGGGAGTGGGAATCCTCCTCTTAAAGGATGCTGGCTGGGGATTCTGGGAATGGAAGTCCTCCCCTTAAAGGATGCTGGCTGGAGGATTCTGGGAGTGGAAGTCCTCCCCTCTTAAAGCAAGTTTGCTGGGGGATTCTGGGAGTGGAAGTCCTCCCCTCTTAAAGCAGGCTGGCTGGAGGATTCTGGGAGTGGAAGTCCTCCCCTCTTAAAGCAAGTTTGCTGGGGATTCTGGGAGTGGAAGTCCTCCCTCTTAAAGCAGGCTGGCTGGGGATTCTGGGAGTGGAAGCCCATCCCTCTTAAAGCATTCTGGTTGGGGGATTCTGGGAGTGGAAGCCCATCCCTCTTAAAGCATGCTGGCTGGGGGATTCTGGGAGTGGGAATCCTCCCCTCTTAAAGGATGCTGGCTGGGGGATTCTGGGAGTGGAAGTCCTCCCCTCTTAAAGCAGGCTGACTGGGGGATTCTGGGTATTAAAGTCCATCCCTCTTAAAGCATGCTGTCTGAAGAATTTTGGGAGTGGAAGTCCACCCATCTTAAAACATGGTGGCTGTGGCATTCTGGAAGTCCACCCTTCTTAAATCATGCTGGCTGGTGGATTCTGGGAGTTGAAGTCCACCCTTCTTAAATCATGCTGGCTGGGAAACTGTGATAATACAAAATCCACCCATCTTAAAATCTGCCAAGTTGAAAAAAAAAATGCAGTTTTATTGCATTATCCACCCCAAACCCCCTGATTTTTTTAGCCCAGCCAAGTCACTCTCCCTTATCTCGATAACAAATGTTATGTCTGTAACGTGGAAGACAAACTCCCAGTTCAGAGGATGGAGGCCCACGGCAGCAACTAACCCATAGCCTCTGAGGCGGGGCTGTTTTTGTGCGTTTGTGTGAATTTTCACCTTGGAAGGTCACCCAGATAGCAAAGCAACAATGGATGACAAGGGGACTTTCTCTGCCCTGATTAAAAGCTGGCAGACAGAAACTTTTCTTGAAGTCTGAATAAATAAAACCAGGATTTGAGGGTTGGACTGGGAAGAGAGAAGTTTAATTTTCCACAGAATAAAAAACACCAAAACAGCTTAGGCTGGATGTTTCTAAAAAGGAGGTCCACGAAATCTTGACTTGCAAGGTAGACTTCTCTTGAATATGGCTGAGCTGCTGCTCCCTTGGTTCTTATATCAGCCGATCGTTTCGCTCTGGGGGGGCTACTACATCCTTACAAAGCAAGGAAACAACCACTTAATCACAGTCTCCATGCTGGAGCTAAATTCTGATGCCAGGTTTTTAATGTTGAGATAGTCCTTGATTTACGACAGCAACTGAACCCAAATTTCTGTCGGTAAGCGAAACTGTTGTTAAGAGAGTGGTTAACGTGGTTTTTAAGTGAATTGCCGCCATTGTTAAGTTAGTAATACGGTCGTTAAGTGAATTTGGCTTTCCTCCCCCGTTGATTTTCTTGGTCAGAAGGTCGCAAAAGGGAATCACGTCACCCCGGGACGTTGCAAACCGTCATAAATATGAGTCAGTTGCCAATTTGGATCATGTGCCTATTGGGGAGCGTTGCAACGGTCGTTAAGTGTGGAAAACTGGGTCATAGCCACCCAGAGTTACCTCTGCGCTAAGATGGACGGATGATAAATTTAGAAAACCAAATAATTTTTAAAAAAAAACAAAAACAGCTGCCAAAAAGTTTGGAAAATCATTTGGCGAGTTTAATGCCCGGCACAACTTCACGGCTGGAATTCTGGGCTCCGTTACAGTCGTGACAGTGTAAATGTTTTAAAAAGAAATGAAATAAGTAATAAATAAAGGTTGGCACCAGGCTGGCATTTCTCTGGCCACCTTCCAAGGGCAGGTGAGGCCAGGATAAAGAGTTGGGTGGAGCAAGGGCCTAAGGTCAATTCTTTATAAAGTCAATCCTGACTTTATTTTAATTGCCTTCCGATTTTAAAGCAAAGACACGGAGGATTAAGGCTTGCCTTTGTCCCTTTTCTCTGAAGCTAGCGATGGGTGGCAATTTCACCCAGGGCTGCACTGGAGCATGGAACTTTTCCCCCACATCAGCTCTTAACTTTGAACCCGGCACCGTCTGGATGCAAAAACAGATGTCCATATCCGTAAACACACACTCAAAGGCAGAGCCGAGTTCACGGGGAAAAATAACTTTTCTTTCGAGCTCAAATATTCTCTGGAAAATCCACAATTATGTAAACTGCAGGGGAGAAAAACACATATTTTTATATTTAGATGTACTACATTATTTAAAATAAGATTTGGGGAAGAGGGAAATGGGGTGATTTATCAGCCAGAGCCCCTAATAATGCACAATCATAGCACCTTGAAGGTGGGTTGGACTTCAATTCACGGAATTCTCTAGCCAGTTTGATGCCTCCATTTTAAAGCATGGCTGCCTGGGGGATTCTGGGAGTGGAAGTCCTCCCCTCTTAAAGCATCCTGGCTGGGGGATTCTGGGAGCTGGAGTCCACCCCTCTTAAAGCAGGCTGGCTGGGGGATTCTGGGAGTGGAAGTCCTCCCCTCTTAAAGGATGCTGGCTGGGGGATTCTGGGAGTGGAAGTCCTCCCCTCTTAAAGCAGGCTGGCTGGGGGATTCTGGGAGTGGAAGTCCTCCCCTCTTAAAGCAGGCTGGCTGGGGGATTCTGGGAGTGGAAGTCCTCCCCTCTTAAAGGATGCTGGCTGGGGGATTCTGGGAGTGGAAGTCCTCCCCTCTCAAAGCAGGCTGGCTGGGGGATTATGGGAGTGGAAGCCCTCCCCTCTTAAAGCATCCTGGCTGGGGGATTCTGGGAGTGGAAGTCCACCCCTCTCAAAGCAGGCTGGCTGGGGGATTATGGGAGTGGAAGCCCTCCCCTCTTAAAGCATCCTGGCTGGGGGATTCTGGGAGTGGAAGTCCACCCCTCTTAAAGGATGCTAGCTGGGGGATTCTGGGAGTGGACACAAGCCTGAAGATGATGAATAAGACTTCATTGAAACGTCGCCTAGATACTTCCAATTTTACAGGGGAGAAAACCCGAATAACCAAAGATCAATGTGTGTGTGTTGGTTTGTCTGCTTTAAATGTCAAATAAATGTTTTTTCTATAATTAAATTTTTTTTTTTAATGAAATTCCGTCGCCTGCAGCTCTCAAAGACAAAATCTCAGATTTCGGTAGAAGGACAGCCAGGGTGTCCTTCGGCCACCTTACCCGCCGGGTGCACAAGAACCCCACGGGGGAGGACATCGGGAGGAAGAAAGAGCTGCAGATAGTTCCACTGGTTACAAATGGTGGGTCCGGTTTGCAACCTTGCAACCTTGGGAATGGCGGCTCCCAGGCCTCCTTCGCTATCTCTTGAGATTAGAGGGAAGAGCGGAAAGAAAGGCTGGCAGAGCAAAAGCAAAGCCTCTCCGCCTTGTGGGTTGCTTTCTGCCCAGTTCTCCTCCACAGCCTTGGGGCACCGGGGACCAATTCGCACAAAGCTGGCCTTGGGAATCCCGCCAGCTAGCCCTGAATTTCTCCCTCAGCGATTCCAGATTTCTACTTTTTGTTTTTTTCGCCTTTTGGAACCAAGGCACACAATACCAGAATACACAGAGAATTTTTTGGGGGGTGGGGTGGTGGATTTAGAGGTCATCTAGCCCAACCCACTACTCAAGCCAGAGACCCAGACAAAAATGGTTGTCCGGTCTCCGGTCTTGAAAAATCTCCCAGCAATGGAGCAGTTAATCAGAGTTGGAAGGGATCTGGTAGGTCATCTAGTCCAACCCCCTGCCCAAGCGGGAGACCGCACACCATTTCTGACAGATGGGAGTCCAATCTCTTTTTGAAAGCTTCCAGGGATGAAGCTCCCACAACTTCCGAGGGCAACTTCTGTTCCATGGGTTGATGGTTCTCACTGTCAAGAAATTCCTCCTTATTTCTAGGTTGAATCTCTCCCTGTTCAGTTTCCATCCATTCTTCCTTGTCTGGCCTTCGGGTGTTTTAGAGAATAGGTTGACCCCCTCCTCCTCTCTGGGGCAGCCCCTCAAATATTGTAAGATGCTCTCCTGTCTCCCCTTGTCCTTCTCTTTACTAGACTAGCCAGGCCCAGTTCTTGTAAATAAATAAATAAGAAAGTGAATAAGAAATAATAAGAAATAAATCTGTAAATAAATACATAAATAAATATAGCAGATAAGAAATAATACTAAATGTGTAAATTAGAAATAAATCTGTAAATAAACAAACACCGTGTTCCCCTCAAAATAAGACTTGGGCTAATTATTATTATTATTGGCCTTCAAAAGAGGCATTAGGTCTTATTTTCTGGGGGTGTATTTTCCACTCTCCTTCCAGCGGTGGCACTGATAGCCCGTGGCTGATTTAACACCCAGCAGGCACCTGTGTAGCCGCTACCAGCGCACTTCTTCAGCAGAAATGGCGTAAGCGGCCGCAAAAGAAGTGGGCTGTAACTGTTCTAAGGTAAGCAGGTGCGGAGCACGTATTGCAGCTCCACACACACACACACCCAAAAAATCCTTGCCATAAGTTGATTTTGACCAAAACGCCTCAGCCCCCACCTCTTGCAATCCAATTGCAAACAGAGTGGATGTGGTCGACTAGGGCTTATTTTGGGGGGTAGGGCTTCTATTGGGCTTGGGTGTTTTTTTTTTTTTAAATAATAATAATCCAGTCAGGGCTTATTTTTGGGACAGGGCTTATTTTCGGGAAAAGCAGGTTAATAAAGTGAATAAGGAATCAGAAGCAATAAATCTGTAAATAAATAAACGATAAAGCGAGTTAAAGGAATAATAACAAGAAGAAAAGAATCTGTAAAGAAGAAATAAATCTGTAAATAAATAAATAAGAAATAAAGTGGATAATAAGTAAGAATAAATACATCTGTCAGTAAGAAATAAATTGCTGGGTTCTTTTGAGTTTTCCCATCGGAAGTTTTGCTCTTCAGCAGACGCGACTTAAGGTGACTAAGTGTCTGCATCTCCCAGGTGTCTTGCCAGCTTTACCTGGGGCTTGGGAAAGACAAGCTACTCCGCCCCACTTGGTCAACTGAAGGAGGGGGTGCAGGGTGAAAGAAAACCTTTCCTTTTTCTGCACGCAGCTTGGCTTGCTTGCTCGAGCAGCCGCGACTCTTAATAGCAAGGCTGAGCAAAAAGCTATTGGCCTGCTGGGAGAGGGAGGAACCATGACTCGGGCCCAAACTTTTTGGGTGGTCTGACTTGGCCCTTCCCTTCCCAGCGTGGGCACCATCAAGCTCGACTTACCTCACTGGGACTTTTAATCTCATTTTAATTCCTCCCCGCCTCGAATCTAGAAAAGCGTTTGAATATTTGAGAGGTTAAATCGAGTTGAGCTCATTTTCTGAGACGTGTTCGTGCAGGGCTCTTAGCCAAAAGGTGTGTCTGTCTGTGTGTATGTGTGTGTGCGTGTGTGTGTATCTACATTTCCGTTCTTCTGGGGTGTTTCTTTTTTTCCAGCTTCCCAATCTAACGAGTGACCCTGGGATCTCCTGGTGGTCTCCCATCCAAGTGTGAACAAATGCAAAAATGACCACACAGAAGACAAGGCCGGTAATCGATGACCATTCTTGTTCAGGAACTGTGTGAAGTTACAATGGCACTGAACAAAGTGATTTATGACCCTTTCTCACGCTTACGTCCTTTGCAGCATCCCCATGGCCACATGAACGAAGCATGATGGCTGGGGATTCTGGGTATTAAACTCCATTCCTCTTAAAGCATGCTGGCTGGTGAATTCTGGGAACTGAAGTCTATTCATCTTAAAGCATGCTGGCTGGGGAATTCTGGGAGTTGGAGTCCACCCATCTTAAATCATGCTGTCTGGGGAATTCTGGGAACTGAAGTCTATTCATCTTAAAGCATGCTGGCTGGGGAATTCTGGGAGTTGGAGTCCACTCATCTTAAATTATGTTGATTGGGAAAATTCTGGGCGTTAAGAGACATTAGAGCAAGGGTCTTCAAACATGGCAGGTTTAAGACTTGTGGACTTCAACTCCCAGGATTCCTGAGCTAACGTGACTGGAGAAGGAGGAATTCTGGGAGTTGAAGTCCGCAAGTCTTCAAGCCGTCAAGTTTGAAGACCCCTGCGTTAGAAGATGAGAGTTATGTTACTGCCCCAGGATCCAAAAATCAGAGGATGCTAGTAGCATTTTTGATTAAAAAGTTCTGCTTCTTAAGGCACTTTCTGGGTACGAAAGGGGAGGGGGCTACTTTACACACACCCCGTCTTGGGCGGGGGGAGAAAGAGGCCATAAATATTAGATCTGACATTTATCTCAACCCAAACCTCGGTGCTTTTAGGGAAATACACCCTCCCCATCCCAAAAAAGGCCACAATTGCAGAATTGGGAAAGGCCCAGAAAACACAGACGGAGGAAGAATTTGCCGCTATCTGACTCAGATGTCTGGATCTCCCTGGTTAGGGGAAAAGCGGGGATGAAAAAGGGAGAAAACGGAGAAAAACTACTACAAGTTTGATCATCCCCAGACAACTGACACAGTCCTCGCTCCCGTAATAGGGCTTCCTGTTTATCAAAGCTGCCGCCTTCTCACAACAACAATATGTATCATACCAGCTTCTAACAATAATCATAATAATAATGGATCGCTGAAAATGTACAGGGCTATCTCTATTTCGCTTTAAAAAATTTTTGCTATGAAACCAAAACAAATGATGTTTCACACAGCGTCTGTTTGTCAGTAAACCGCTTTGGTGCTTCCCAATCCTATTTCTGTATGAATCACAAGGGAAGGGAAAGGAATGGTATCTTTTCTTTTATGTGCACTGAGAGCATTTGCACCAAAGACAAATTCCTTGTGTGTCCAATCACCCTTGGCCAATAAAGAATTCTATTCTATTCTAATTTCTATTCTATTCTCTATCCTGTTCCATCTCATTCTATTTAAATTCTATTCCTATATCTCTATTCTATTCTATTGTACCCTATGACTATTATTGTACCTGTTGATTCTTGACTCTTGACGAATGTCTCTTTTCTTTTATGTACACTGAGAGCATTTGCACCAAGACAAATTCCTTGTGTGTCCAATCGCCCTTGGCCAATAAAGAAATCTATTCTATTCTATTCTATTCTATTCTATTCTATTCTATTCTATTCTATTCTAAATTCTCTATCCTGTTCCATCCCCTTCTATTTAAATTCCTATATCCTTCTATTCTATTCTATTGTACCCTATGACTATTATTGTACCTGATGATTCTTGACTTGACGAATTTATCTTTTCTTTTATGTACACTGAGAGCATCTGCACCAAAGACAAATTCCTTGTGTGTCCAATCACACTTGGCCAATAAAGAATTTTCTATTCTAGAATTAAGAATAGAAATAAGAATAGAATAGAAATAAGAATAGAATAGGGATAAAATTGAATTAGAACAGAATAACAGAATAGAATCGAAATAATAGAATAAAGAATAGAATAGAATTGAAATAATAGAATAAAGAATATAATTGAATTGAAATAATAGAATAGAAATAAGAATTGAATCAAAATTAGAAGAGAATTAAAATAAGAATAGAATAGAAATAAGAATAGAACAGAAATATGAATAGAATTGAAATTAGAATATAGAAATTAGAATAGAATAGAATAGAATAGAATAGAATAGAATAGAATAGGGCAGAGCTGGAAGGGACCTATGAGGTCTTCTAGTCCAGCCTCCTGCCCAAGCAGGAGAATCTATAAATAATTTGGCACAAGGCAAAAACTTGGCTAGCCTCACAACAGGAACTAATTCCTAATTCCTAATTTCAGAACATCGATTTAAACCCAAGACCAACACAGACAGTCCTCGATTTACAACCGTTCGTATAGCAACCACTCAAAGTTTAGACAGCACTCCAAGAAGGGACTTGGTGGAGCAGTCCTCACGCTTACGACGGACACAGCATTCCCCAGGGTCAGGCGATCCAAATTTGGACCGGTGTGTATTGACAATGCTTAAAGTGTCAGGATTCACATTAGTGACCTTCCAACGAGCAAAGTCAGCAGGATTCACAGAACGACCACAGTGATTCGCTTAATGACCGCAGTGATTCGCTTAACCACAGTTAAAAGGTTGTAAAATCAGGCATGGCTTCCTTCACGACCAGCTTGCTAAGCAATGGAAGGTCTGATTCTAATGTTGGTCGTAAAGCTGGCGGATCTGCCCACTAGGAACCGCTGCCTCAGCTTTGGCAAAATCGGTCCTGTGAAACTTTCGCGGAGCCATTTAATTCCCTCAATTACATGTCGACCAAGACGGAACCCAGCCAACTATTAATTCCGGTATGCAGGGAGTCCTTGAATTATGACGATTCATTTAGTGACCGTCGAAAGTTACTGAAAAAAAAAATGACTGAGGACTTTTACACTTATCACTGTTGCAGAATCCGGACGCTTGGCAACTTGACTCGTATTTACGATGGTCGCGGTGTACTGAACTCTCGCGATCCCCTTTTGCGACCTTCTGACAAGGAAACCTGGCAACTGACTCACATTTATGACAGTTGCAGTGTCCCAAGGTTACGTGATCCCCTTCTGACAAGTAAAATCAATGAGGAAGCCGGGTTCACTTAACGACCGTGTGACTCACTGAACAACCACAATGATTCACTTAACAACAGCTGTTAAACAAGCAGCTGAAAGCCAACGACAGGTAGTCTTCGACTTACAACGGTTCGTTTAGTGACTATTCGAAGTGACAAAGGCACTGAAACAAAAAGCGACTTAGGACCATTTTTCACACTTAACGACTGTTGCAGCCATCCCTGTGGTCACGTGATCCAAATTCAGGCCCTCGGCCAAACTGACTCGTGTTTATCACGGTCACAAGTCTCCTGGGGTCATACGATCCTCTTTTACGACCGCCTGACGAGCAACATCAATGGGGAGGCCGGAATCACTTAATGACCGTGTGACTTCCTAAACCACCATGGCGATTCACTTAACAACGGTGGCCAGAAAAGTAATTAAAGGGGGCAAAACTCAATTAACAACCGTCCCACTTAGGAACAGAAACATTCCTGGGCTTAATTTGGGGTCGTACGTCGAGGACTTGAATGCTTATTTGTTAAACCTCGCTGCTTCTTCTCCCCAATACGCCCTCGGAAAAGATCCAGAGGTGCCAGATTCGAACTCTGAACCAGCCCATCTAGAAGCAAGAGGCGTGACCCATCCTCCAGAAGTCAGGTGGGAAGGTTCAGGTTTTAGGGATCCTTTTTACAGCGAGGTCCCAAGAACGAGAAGCGACAGATTGGGTGGGGGGAAGGAAACACCAGTTATGTAAAGTGAAGCAATGCAGCCGGAGGACCTGATTGAAGATCTCTGTTTTGCTTGGATTCCCCTCCCCCACTCCAGGTCTCTGTGGCCTCCCCCTCCCCCTCCCTGCCCCTCAGGTAAGAAAACTCACCTGCCTCACAAGGTTGCTGGCTTTATTTATTGGCTAATGACCCAGGACTGGATGTAAACACAGAGTTTGCAAAGTTCTGAGCCACAATTTGCACGCTTGTGCAGAGAGAGGTTTCTTGGGCTATATAAGAACCAACACATCAAAGCGTTATCTGTCTGTCCATCATATCTATACCTCTTTTCTATCTCTCTGTCTCTCTCTTTTATCATCTCTTTCTTTCTCTCCCTCCGTCCTTCCCTATCGTTTATGGATCTCTCTATATAAAGGTCTCTCTCTCTCATAATTATGATAGATTTTTTATTTATTTATCAAATGTTAAATGATTGAGAGATGAGAAATGATAGGGATAGATAGATAGACAGACAGACAGACAGACAACCGGTAGGTAGGTAGATAAACAGATTGTCTGACTAACGGATAGATAGGAGATTCATTGATAGACAGATTGACATATATACATATGCATATAAATACACACACACACATACACACATATATGTCAATCAGTCAGCCTGTCTGCCTGCCTCTCTCCCTCCCTATGTATGTATGTATGTATGTACGTATGTAATGTATGTATATATGTATGGTATTCAGCTTTGTTCGGGTATTTTTCCGTGTCATTATAGTTGTGCTTTTAAAGTTGTAGCGACATTTAAGCAACTTTAAAAGCACAACTATAAAAGCTGAATACCATACATATAAACACCTGGAAAAACTTCAGAAAACATATATAGATAGATAGATAGATAGATAGATAGATAGATAGATAGATAGATAGATAGATATAGATAGATATAGATAGATATAAGCCTATACAGAAGTCTGATGATGGCAGATGAGATTCTGCCGAAACGTTGCTACAACTTTAAAAGCACAACTACAATGACTTGGGAAAATACCCGAACAAAGCTGAATGCCATACGTATATACATACATACACTCTGAGAAGCACAGAGCCGAAGACAGAAGCCTGAAGATGATGAATGAGACTTCATCAAAACGTTGCCTAGATACTGCCAATCTTACGCGGGAGAAAACCCGAACAACCAAAGATCCACATACATACATATATATATATAGATGTATAGATATTTATATAGATAGATAGATAGATAGATAGATAGATAGATAGATAGAGACAGAGAGATAGAGTTAGATATAGATATACAGATATAGATATATAGATACACTCACACACTCACACACACACATATATATATCTTTCTGTCTGATCTCCGTCATTTCTCTCTCTGTATCCTTCTATCTTTCTCTAACTTTCCTCCAAACGCACAGTAGTCCTCAACTTACGACCTCAACGGAGCCCAAAATGTACATTGCTTGTACATTTGGTCAAGTAAGCTTTGCCCCATTTTACGACTCCTTTCTTGCCACCGTTGTTAAGCAATTCACGGTGGTTCTTAAGTGAGTCATGAGGTTGTTAAGTGAATCCAGCTTCCCCATGGGCTTTTGCCAGTCAGAAGGTCGCAAAAGGGGATCATGCAACCCCCGTCATAAGTACGAGTCAGTTTGCCAAACATCCCAATTTTGATCACGTGACCACGCGGAGGCTTGCAACGGTCATAAGCGTGAAAAACCCAGTCATAAGTCCCTTTTTTTTCAGGGCTGTTTTAACCTCTTTTTTAAAAAAGCAAGTAATTTTTTATTTTTATGTCTTTAAATACATCTTTAGGTGAACGGTGAGGTTTCAGGCTTTTTATGTTTTAAATCAAGCACGACCATAGTCACAGATATTGCTTTCTTGTCTAATTTCACATCATTTACCTATTACCAATATTCCTTTCTATATTCTGATAACATTACTTTATATCAATCTGTTTACTCTTAATCGTTCTCTACATTCATTCATCGTATAGTCTCACATTCGTCGTATTTGCAACTTTTATCAAATTAAATCATCCCATTAGTTGTTCACAAATTCATCTTTGATTCATATTAGCCAGTATTTTATCCCCTTTTTAATATTACTTTTGCCACTGTTATGTATACCCCGCCTGTCCAAGCAGGAGACCCTACACCATTTCTGACAGATGTCAGTCCAAGAAGAGATTAAACTCCCATCTGTCAGAAATGGCTTGCTTGGGTAGGGGGTTGGACTAGATGACCTACAAGGTCCCTTCCAACTCTGATTAGCTGTTATCTGTTATTATCTGTTATCTCTAGATTTCATGCGCACCCTTCCCTCCTAACTTCATCACTTTCACACGAATTATATTCTCCCTCTTATTTTACATTTAGCCAATGATATAAACTAATAACAATATAATCATTAACTTCAAACAGTCACTAAACAAAGGTGGACTTCCTGTAGTTTGAACAGCTCCTCTTACCTGCTTACTGCTCCCTCCCTCCTCCCCCCAACCATCATACCTGTCTGTCAATGTTTCCTAAATACCTGTCTGTCAATGTTTCCCCACCACCACCAAAAAAAACCCTGCTTCTGGTTCTTTCTCTAGCAGATAACCACGATGCTGTCAAATTGCTCACATAGCTTTTATTCCTGCAAGCTTCCCCTAAAAAAAATGCTCGCAAAAAACAGGCCGGTATTTTTTAGGCACTAAAAATTGGCAGACCAAACTATAAATAATAAATACCCCCCCACCCACTCCCAAATGGAAGCAGGGCAGGGAGAAGTCAAGTCAGAAAAACACGGCTAGAAACCGTGCTTGGCGCAAACCCGGTTTAACAGCCCTAGAGAGGGATGCAACTATTTTACAGGAGTCGCGAAGGATGCCGGCAGATGCTTCAGAAAGAAAATTTATTTTAAAAGGTGTTGTTTTTTTTCTCCTGGAACCAAAAAACGTTTCTGGGAGACTCTTGGATATTAAATCAGTATTTTTACCTCAAACATGGCCTGTTTAAGACGGAGGACTTCAACTCCCAGAATTCCCCAGCCAGCGTTGCTGGCTGGGAATTCTGGGAGTTAATCCTCCCATCTTAAACAGCCCAAGTTTGAACAAATATACTGATTTAAATAGAAGAGAGGGGCAGGGGGGGAGGGTTTCCCCCTCCCCACCTCAAGGCCCCCTGATTCTTTGAGATAAAAAGAGGTGGGGGAGGGGCAGGGAAAGCCCTGAAAGGAGAAGATGTTAATGAGGGGGGCATTAAAATTAATGAGCCTCCCCCCCCCCCTCGCCCAGGATGGCTTCTTATTCAAGGTCGAAGTCTGCATTGTCGCAGAGAAACGCTCCTTCCTTTCCTTCCTCCTTCCCTTTGTTCCCACCTTCCCTTGTTCCCTTGCTTCTCATCTTTCTTTCTCTTTCTCTTTCTTTCTTTTTTCCTCTTTCTTTGTCACCTTTTTTCCTCATTATTTCTGTTGCCTTTTTCTTTCTTTCTTTGTCACCTTTTCTTCCTTTCTATTTATTTCTGTTCTTACCCTTTCTCTTTCTTTTATCTTTTTATTATTTATTTGTTTGTTTTTTCTTTTTTCTTTTCTTTTTCTTTCTTTTCTTCCTTTCTATTTATTTATTATTTATGTTTGTTTTCTTTTTTCTTTTTCTTTCTTTTCTATTTCTTTTTCTTTGTCACCTTTTCTTTCTATTTCTTTCTGTTCTTACCCTTTTTCTTTTATCTTTTTATTATTTATTTGCTTTCTTTCTTTTCTTTTCTTCCTACTTAATATTTATGTTTGTTTTCTTTTTCTTTTTCTTTCTTTTCAATTTTTCTTTCTTTCTTTCTCTTTCTTTCTTTCTTTCTTTCTTTCTTTCTTTTGTCACCCTTTCTTTCCCTTTCTTTTTCTTCCTTCCTTCCTTTCTTCCTTCCTATCTCTTTTCTCTTTCTTTCCTTCCTTCCTTTCTCTACCTCTTTTCTTTTTCTTTCTTTCTTTCCTTCCTTTATCTCTTTTCTTTCTTTCTTTTTCTTTCTATTTATTTATTTGTTTGCTTGTTTGTTTTCTTTTTCTGTCTTTCCCTTTCCCTTTTTCTTCCTTCCTCTCCCCTTCTTCCTTCCTCTCTTCTTTCTTTCTTTCCTTCCTTTATCTCTTTTCTTTCTTTTTCTTTCTTTCTATTTATTTATTTGTTTGCTTGTTTGTTTTCTTTTTCTGTCTTTCCCTTTCCCTTTTTCTTCCTTCCTTCCTCTCACCTTCTTCCTTCCTCTCTTCTTTCTTTAACTCTTCTCTTTCTTTCTTTCTTTCTTTTTCTTTCTCTTTCTTTCTTTCTTTCTTTCTTTCCCCATCCCCACGTTCCCCCCCCCCCCAAGCTACTTAGTATGCTGAAGCACCTCCAGGAAGACAATAAAGCGGTGGGAAAAGCCGGAGGTGGGAAGGGCTGGGTGGGAAAGTCCTCACAAAAGAAGGCATGGGATCCTGAGGCCTGGCCCCTCCTCAAAAAGCCAAAAACAACCCCCCCCCCTCCTCAGCCGGTTTCCCCCAAGGAAAGGCGAGCATCTTGCACCCCCAAATCCAGAGCTGTCCCCACAAAAGGCACTGGTTGCAAGGAAACCCCCCCCACATACAAATATAGACCCCTGAAATCTCCTGGCGCTACATCTGAGCTGAGGGAAACTGAGGCACCTCGGCGGCTCCCCTTTCCCGCCTGCAAGTGAACTTGGCTGCCCCTGCCCGGCCTCCCCCTGAAGAGGGAGGGTCTTCCCAGCCCAGACTTTCGCCCCCTCCCTCCATCTTCCCTGGGGTCTGCTCGTTTCAGGGTCCCCAACACCCCACGAAGACAGGATCACGGGCCGGGCGCTGCCAAAGTGGGGGAACCCGCCCTCCCTGCCCCCACCCTCGAAAGCGTCTTTCCCAATGCACACCCCCTCCTTGCCCTTGGCCTACAAAGACCCCCTCCCCTTCTGCCCTCCAGACAGAAGCCCCCCCCTCACCGTCCCATTGTCTACAACAACTTTGCCTGGACCAAGGTTGGGGGTCCTGCAAGGCAGACTGAGGAGTGGGGGGGGTTGCAGAGAAGGAAGGACAATCCACAGACACCCCCCCAAGAAGTGGGGCTGCGGGGGGTTGTCTCCTCCTGCAACCTTGCCAGCCCCCCCAGGAACAGCCCTGCACCCCTGCACCCTCCTGTCCCCTTCCTCCCTCCCCTTTAAAATGCCCCCCAAGAAAGAGCACAGCCCCCCCTTCTGCCTTCCTCCTCCTCCTCTTCCCCCTCTGCAACCTTTCCACCCCCTCCAGGAAGTGGCCAGCCCCCTTTCCCCTTCTTCCTCCTTCCCCTCCAAGTTGCCCCCAAGAAAGAGCACAGCCCCCTTCCGCCTTCCTCCTCCTCCTCTTCCTCCCCTCCTCCTCTTCCTCCCCCCTCCTGAAACCTTCCACCCCCTCCAGGAACTGGCCAGGCCCCCTTCCCCCATCTTCTAGTTGCCCCCAAGAAACAGCACAGCCCCCTTTCCCCTTCTTCCTCCCTCCCCTCCAAGTCGACCCCCAAGAAAGAGCACAGCCCCCTTTCCCTTCATCTCCTTCCTCTTCCTCCCCCCGCAACCTTTCCACACACCCTCCAGGAACTAGCCAGCCCCCTTCTTCCTCCCTCCCCTCCAAGATGCCCCCAAGAAAGAGCGCAGCCCCCTTCTGCCTTCCTTCCTACTCTCCTCCTCCTCCTCTTCCTCCCCCCCTCCTGCAACCTTTCCACCCCCTCCAGGAACTGTGGCCAGCCCCCTTCCCCTTCTTCCTCCTTCTAGTTGCCCCCAAAACAGCACAGCCCCCTTTCCCCTTCTCCTCCCTCTCCCCCCACCCGACTCCCTCGCCCGGAAGGTGGGCGGGCCGACTCCACACACCTGTACGGCCGGGCCAAGGTTGGGGTCTTCTCTCCCCCCGCCCGCCCCTGCCCCCGCCCACCTGGCTCCGGCTCCTCGGGTCTGGCCGGCTGGTTGCCCATCTCGCTCGCTCGCTCTACGGCCGCCCGCTCATCCCCGGGGCTGCGGCCGGCTCGGGTGGGGGAAGCCGCTCCGCCGCGATCTCCTCTCGGGGCTCTTTCAAGGCGGCGGGGCGGGAGAGGCGGCTCCTCCGCACAGCCCGGCCCCGGCTGGGCCGGCCCTCCTCCTGCCGCCGCCCCCCCGTCCCCGCTCGATGGCCGGCAGCAGCAGGAGGAGGAGGAGGAAGAGGAGGAGGAAGAGGGAGGGGGGCCGGGCAATCGCCGTCCGAGCGGCCGAAGGAAAGCCGCGCAGAGGCGGCCGCCGTTACTGCAGGGGGAGCGGAGGGAGGGAGGGGGACGCGGGAGGGGGAGGCAGGGTTCTTTCTGGGGGAGGGGCAACTAGGAGGGGGGAGGAAGAGGAGGGAGGGAGGGAGGACGGGGGGGCCGCTGGGCTGCTCCTAGGTGAGGGCCAAGGGGGGAGGAGGGGGAGGAGGCCTCGGGTGCCTTGGAGAATAGCTTGACCCCTCTTCCTCCTCCCTGGGGCAGCCCCTCAAATATTGGAAGATGCTCTCCTGTCTCCCCTGATCCTTCTCTTCCCTAGACTAGCCGGGCCCAGTTCCTGCAATTGTTCGTTGTATGTTTTAGCCTCCAGTCCCCTCATCATCCTGGTTGCTCTTCTCTGCACTTTTTCCAGAGTCTCAACATCTTTTTTTGTAATGTGGTGAACAGAACTGGATGCAGTATTCTAGGTGTGGCCTTACTAAGGATGGATGGATGGATAGGTAGGTAGGTAGGTAGGTAGGTAGGTAGGTAGGTAGATAGATAGATAGATAGATAGATAGATAGATAGATAGATAGACAGACGATATAGATGGATAGATAGACACAGAGATGATGGATGGATGGATGGATAGATGAGAGAGAGATGAGAGAGAATCAGAGAAATGATAGAGGTAATAGATGGATAGACAGACAGTGATAAGAGATTAGGTAGGTAGGTAGGTAGGTAGATAGATAGATAGATAGATAGATAGATAGATAGATAGACAGACAGATAGGTAGATAGATAGATAGATAGATAGATAGACAGACAGACAGACAGACAGTCAGATGATATCAATGGATAGATAGACACATAGAGATGATGGATGGATGGATGGATAGATGAGAGAAATGAGAGAGAATCAGAGAAATGATAGAGGTAATAGATGGATAGACAGACAGTGATAAGAGATTAGGTAGGTAGGTAGGTAGGTAGGTAGGTAGATAGATAGGTAGGTAGGTAGGTAGATAGATAGATAGATAGATAGACAGACAGACAGACAGACGATATAGATGGATAGATAGACACAGAGATGATGGATGGATGGATGGATAGATGAGAGAGAGATGAGAGAGAATCAGAGAAATGATAGAGGTAATAGATGGATAGACAGACAGTGATAAGAGATTAGGTAGGTAGGTAGGTAGGTAGGTGGATAGATAGATAGATAGATAGACAGATAGGTAGATAGATAGATAGATAGATAGATAGACAGACAGACAGACAGACAGTCAGATGATATCAATGGATAGATAGACACATAGAGATGATGGATGGATGGATGGATAGATGAGAGAAATGAGAGAGAATCAGAGAAATGATAGAGGTAATAGATGGATAGACAGACAGTGATAAGAGATTAGGTAGGTAGGTAGGTAGGTAGATAGATAGATAGATAGTTAGGTAGGTAGGTAGGTAGATAGATTGATAGATAGACAGACAGACAGACAGACAGATGGATAGATAGATAGACACAGAGATGATGGATGGATGGATGGATAGATGAGAGAGAGATGAGAGAGAATCAGAGAAATGATAGAGGTAATAGATGGATAGACAGACAGTGATAAGAGATTAGGTAGGTAGGTAGGTAGGTAGGTAGATAGATAGATAGATAGATAGATAGATAGATAGATAGATAGATAGACAGACAGACACAGTCAGATGATATCAGTGGATAGATAGACACATAGAGATGATGGATGGATGGATGGATGGATGGATGGATAGATGAGAGAAATGAGAGAGAATCAGAGAAATGATAGAGGTAATAGATGGATAGACAGACAGTGATAAGAGATTAGGTAGGTAGGTAGGTAGGTAGATAGATTGATAGATAGACAGACAGACAGACAGATGGATAGACAGAAAGACAGACAGACAGACAGTCAGATGATATCAATGGATAGATAGACACATAGAGATGATGGATGGATGGATGGATAGATGAGAGAAATGAGAGAGAATCAGAGAAATGATAGAGGTAATAGATGGATAGACAGACAGTGATAAGAGATTAGGTAGGTAGGTAGGTAGGTGGATAGATAGATTGATAAAGAGATAGAGATACAGACAGACAGACAGACAGACAGTCAGATGATATCAATGGATAGATAGACACATAGAGATGATGGATGGATGGATGGATGGATGGATAGATGAGAGAAATGAGAGAGAATCAGAGAAATGATAGAGGTAATAGATAGATAGACAGACAGTGATAAGAGATTAGATAGATAGATAGATAGATAGATAGACAGACAGACAGATGATATCGATGGATAGATAGACACATAGAGATGATGGATGGACAGACGGATGGACGGACAAACAGACTAGACTAGCCATGCCCAGTTCCTGCAACTGTTCTTCGTATGTTTGAGCCTCCAGTCCCCTAAAATCCTCTTCGTGGCTCTTCTCTGCCCTCTTTCTAGAGTCTCAACATCTTTTTTACATAGTGGCGACCCAAACGGGATGCCGTATTCCAGGTGTTGCCTCGCCAGGGCTTTAAACCCAACCAGCCTAAAGCCAGGAATGTGGAGGGTGGGGAAACCAGGAAACGGGGCCCGGCCTGTTCACATTTGAACCGAGTCTTATAAAACCTCCTGAATAAAAGATACTTTACTGGTTTCGCCCCAAATTTCAGAATGCTGACTGGCTGGTCGGGTTTGCATTCTTCCAAACCCTCCAGAGGCTACAACAAAACAGGCTCGGCCCATGCTGAGAATGTGCAGTTGCGACGTTTTTTTTTCACTCGGCTCTGATTGTGTGAGTACAACAACTCCCATCCAGCTTAAAAAAAAAACCTTCCCTGCCCTCCAGAGTGGGATGCGGTGGGTAGATAAAACCGCAGCCCTCCCTCCGTATTTTTAGTTGGCGAGCCCCTCATTTCCATTATCCGTACTACAGGTTGGTTAGCATCCTCGTAATTGGGGACCTAATAATACAATGAGCACTTGAATGAGGGAAGCGGTGTGAAGAGGGCCCTCTGGGGGTCATCTAGTCCAAGCCATCCCCACCCACCCCACATCTCAGTGCCAAAAGCCAAATTCTCACAACTCTCTCGGGTGTTGTCGTTTTTCTGCATGGCAGAACAGATTAGAAGTAAGAACTATTATCGTTAGAAATAGAATTAAGGTAGGGTAGGATAGAATTAAACTAAATAGAATAGAATAGAATTCAGAATGAAATAGAATAGAATATAGAATGGAATATAGAATATAATATAGAATAGAAAGAATGGAATAGAATTCAGAATAGAATAGAATATAGAATAGAAAGACTAGAATAGAAGAATAGAATAGAAAGAATAGAGTAGAATAGAATAGAATAGAATAGAAAGAATAGAAGAATAGAATTTAGAATAGAATAGAATATAGAATGAAATAGAAAGAATATAGAAGAGAAGAGAATTCAGAATAGAATAGAATAGAATAGAATAGAATAGAAAATAGAATATAGAATAGAATAGAAAGAATAGAGTAGAATAGAAAGAATTGAAGAATAGAATAGAATTTAGAATAGAATTTAGAATGAAATAGAAAGAATATAGAAGAGAAGAGAGAATTCAGAATAGAATAGAATTCAGAATAGAATAGAATTCAGAATAGAATAGAATAGATAAAGAATAGAATAGAATAGATAAAGAATAGATAAAGAATAGAATAGAATAGAATATAGAATAGAATAGAATAGAATAGAATAGAATAGAATAGAATAGAATAGAATAGAATAGAATAGAACAGAGTTCTTTATTGGCCAAGGGTGACTGGACACACAAGGAATTTGTCTTCGGTGCATAAGCTCTCAGTGTATATAAAAGCTATAAGTGATACATCATGATCATAGTCATCATAAAAATACATTCATCATAAATCATAAGATAAAGAACTTAGTGACTGTCACAGGATACTAAATAAGCCATCAACATAAATCCTACTGGGAAACTAAATAAAACAATATAAACCGTAAAGATACAAGCCACAAAGTTTAGTCATAAGTAGAGAAGGGGATAGGTAAAAGGAAGGATGAGAAGAACAACAGTAATACAGCCTTACTAAAGAGTTGCACAGTGTTGTGGGAATGAGTTGTTTAGCAGAGGGATGGCATGGCAGGGAAAAACTGTCCTTGTGCCTGGTTGTTCTGCACAATCACACCCTGCAAAAGGGAACCCGCAAATTCTTCATATATTTACAAGTAATCCTCCACTTACAAGCATCCATTTAGTGGCCGTTCGTAGTTACGACAGCCCCAAACAAAGTGACTGATCAAAACGTTTTTCACACTTACAGCACTATAGGACTATTCTACGGTAGACAGTCGCCTTAAAAGTACCTTTCATGTGAAAAAGGTCATATATATATATTTTTTAAAAAAAAAAATAGCAATTGAAATTAAGTTAAAACCATTACATTGCAATTAAATAACAAAGATCGTGACAGGCACGTAGATAGATCTATTCATCAATAAATAAATTAACGCATAAAGAGTTCTTAAGAAGAGGGCGGGCAACCATTTGTCTGAACTGGTCTAGGGTCTCCTGTTTGTTGGGCAAAGGGGACGTTAGACGGGGGTGAGATTCAAAAAATTTTTAACAACCGGTTCGTTGGGCAGGTCTAGGCGGGCGTGGCCATGTGACAGTGGGTGTGGCTTCTTTTTTCCTTTTTTTGCAGCTCCCTTCCACGCCCCTTTTTGCCGCCTTGGGCCTCAGGCGAAGCAGTAAGACGGTGAGGGGGATCCTGGAACAGCTGATCGTCGGGAGGGGAAAAAAAAATAGCTTAAGGACCGACTGGGCAGGGCGGGGCAGTCGGAGAGGGGCGGGGGGGCCAGCCAGGGGCACGATTCGCCGGTTCTCCGGATTCTAAGCGGAATCATAACCACCAGGTCTATAAAACCGGTACGAACCGGTAGAATCCCCACACCCACCCCCGGGGTCAGACTAGAAGATCTCCAGGGTTCCTTTTCGCTGTACTCTTGACAGAGTGCAAGGAACCTTTTCCTTCCCCGCCTCCCTTCTTGTTGCCGAGAATAACCTGGCAACCTTCCTTCATCTGCTTGGCGAGAAAACAAAAATGTTTGGATTGGCAGATTACGTGTTTTGCAAAAAAAAAAAGGAAATTTGCACTTTGCGGGTGAAAGGAATAATTAGTCTGTTTTTTGGTGTGTGGTTTTTGGTTTTTTTTGGTCTGGGTTTTGATGAAGCAGCTATATATGGATTTGGGGCTATTGCGCTTTACTTGTGGACAGCATCAGCTGGACCTAGTCATGCTTTTTGGTAATTGCAATAGAAATAGAACTGGAAGGGACCTTAAAGGTCTTCTAGTCTAACCCCCCTCCCCTCCCACTGAAGCAGGAGACCCCGTACCGTTCCAGACAAGTTACTGCCCAGGCTCTTCTTAAAAACCTCCAGTGATGGAGCAGCCCCAATTCCTACTGATCGATCGATCGATCGATTCATTGATTTGATTTGATCGTTTCCTTGTACCCCATGACTATCATGAAGTGTTGTACCTGATGATTCTTGACGAATGTTTATTTTCTTTTTATGTCCGCCGAGAGCATTTGCACTAAGACAAATTCTGGAATGCTGCTATCGTGTCCCGCTTACTCCTTTTCTCTAGACTGGCCAAACCAAAAATCCCGTAGCCGTCCTTCGTATGTTTTCGTCTCCAGGCCTTTAATCCTCTCAGTTGCTCTTCTCTGCACTTTTTCCAAAGTCCCAACAACTTTCGTGTAATGTGGGGGACCAAAACTGGATGCCGGATTCCAGGGCGTGGCCTTACTAAGGCTTTACAAAGGGGTACCAAGTCTACCTATTTTGAGTAAACTGCATTGCGCTGGGTTGGAGCGACAGGCTAAACCAAGAAATGATGGTTTCTAGGTGGACTTACAACCGCTCGTACAGCAACGATTTGAAGTTAGAACAGCGCCGGAAAAAAACCCGATTTGCAACCAATCCTTGTTTTTACGATAGTCACAGTATCAAAATTCAGGCAGCCTCAATTTCAGAGTTAGAAACCCCCAGCCTCAATGTCAGCAGTAGCAGCCCCCAGACCCATTTCACAGGTAGAAACCGCCAGCCTCGATTTCACAGGTAGAAACCGCCAGCCTCAATTTCACTAAAAACCCCAGCCCCATTTCACAGGTAGAAACCCCTAGCCCCAATTTCACAGGTAGAAACCCCCAGCCACAATTTCACAGGTAGAAAACCCCAGCCCCAATTTCACAGGTAGAGACCCCCAGCCCCCCAGGTAGAAACCGCCAGCCCCAATTTCACAGGTAGAAACCCCAGCCCCAATTTCACAGGTAGAAACCCCAGCCCTAATTTCACAGGTAGAAACCGCCAGCCCCGATTTCACAGGTAGAAACCCCAGACCCAATTTCACAGGTAGAAACCCCAGACCCAATTTCACAGGTAGAAACCGCCAGCCCTAATTTCACAGGTAGAAACCGCCAGCCTCAATTTCACTTAAAAACCCCCAGCCTCAATTTCACAGGTAGAAACCCCAGCCCCGATTTCACAGGTAGAAAACCCCCAGCCTCGATTTCAGCAGTAGCAGCCCCCAGCCTCAATTTCAGAGACAGGAACCCCAGCCCCATTTCACAGGCAGCAGCATCCCCCCTCCGCAGCCCCAGTATCAAAGGCGGAAGCCCCCAGCCCCAATTCCAGAGGCAGTAAGCGGCTGCCTGCCCCTTTGCCAGAGCTCCAGAGCTGGGGACCACCCCAAATGAGGATGAGGAGGGGGAGGGAAGCCAAAACAGGCCAGGAGCTCCACATCTGGAATCCCCAAACTCAGGAATGTCCCTCTGGCATTTCCGTACTCTCCTTTGAACCCCCCTCCCCCTTCCCCCAAAAAGGACCCCAATGGAGGGCAAGCCAGGAAACGGTTCCTAATTTATGGCTCCGTGTGTGTATGTGTGTGTATGAATCGCTAGGGACCCAACCCAGCCTCAGCCCCCTCCCCACAGCCTGGAACTCATCAAGGAAGATGGGGGGGGAGATTTGGGGGGGTCTGGCTGAGCCCCCACCTAGCCCAGCAACCTGGCCGGTCTCCTTTGATGTGACAGATTGCAAGAAACAGATCCAGTCCGAGACCCTCTTCCTCCCTTCACCACTTTTGGGGGTATTGGATCTCCCCCTCCTCGGCTATTCTTCAAAGGGACTTTGGGCTTTGGATTGGGGGAGGGGGTCTTTATGGGGGGTGGGCTTCCCATTTTAAACTAATTAAATTGAAATGAAAGAAGACTTGGTGCAGGGCCTGGGGGGGGGGGGCGAGAGTTCCCCACTAAAGAGAGAGAGGGGAAATCTGTGATTATATTAACAGCAACTGCGTTCTCTTCGCTGATAATGTAAAGCTATTCAACATCACAGACAATCCTGCTACCCTTCAAAAAGACCTCAACTATGTATCAGAATGGTCAAATAAATGGCAACTTCAAATCTCAATAAATAAATGCTCTGTCCTACATATTGGCAAAAAAAAAATCAGAATATAAAATACAAGCTGAATAGTCAAGACCTTGTTGACAATCCAAATTCTGTCAAGGACCTTGGAGTACTCATCTCTAATGACCTAAGTGCTAGAGCCCACTGTAACTACATAGCCAAAAAGGCATTAAGAGTTGTTAACCTAATCCTAGATAGCTTTTTCTCTGGTAATATCACACTACTAACTAGAGCATACAAAACATTTGCTAGACTAATACTCGAATACAGCTCATCAGTCTGGAACCCACATTACATATCTGATATTAACACAGTTGAGAAAGTCCAGAAATATTTCACAAGAAGAGTTCTCCGCTCCTCTACTTGTTGCAGAAGACCTTATGCCACCAGACTTGAAATTCTAGACCTAGAAAACCTTGAACTATGCCGCCTTCGGTCCGATCTAAGTATAGTATATAAAATCATACATTGCAATGTCCTACCTGTCAATGAATACTTCAGCTTCAACCATAACAATACAAGAGCAAACAATAGATACAAACCGTTAGGAATATAAGTCACCTAACAGGTATTTGGGTTAGAAATATATAAACCAGGATAAACATTTTAAAACTGTATCTTTAAGAAAATGCAAAACTGTAATTAGATGGAGCCAGAAACCTGGTTTGTCTTAGTCTGAGTCTCAGAAGAGAGTGTGAGTGTATCTCTGTTTCCTTCTGTTGGAAAGTATTGCCGTTCCTCCATTTTTCCTAATTGACTGCTATTTCTGGATTTGATGTAAGTTTGTTACTGAACTGTTTTTGACACTGGACTTTGTTACTGGATTATCCCTGGATTGAAAAACTGACTGATTTACCTATGAATGACTTTGGACTGCTTATCTTGAACTTTGCTTAAACCTTTCTGGAAGTAAAAACCTACATTTACTGTACAGTGTATCTGTGTACTGTGTGTGTATTATTCAAACACTTCTCTCAAATACGTCTCCCTGTATGCGCTCATTCTCCTAAAGGGGAATTACATCAACACAAACTCAGGGTAAACTGCACCAAACTTGATTGCAGGAAATACGACTTCAGCAATAACAGAGTGGTCAATGTCTGGAATCCTCTACCTGACTCTGTGGTTTCTTCCCCAAACCCCAAAAACTTTAATCTTAGACTTTCTACTATTGACCTCACCCCTTTCCTAAGAGGTCTGTAGCGGGCGTGCATAAGCGCACCAATGTGCGTACCGTCCCTGTCCTATTGTTTCTTTTTATTTTTCTTATACGTATCCATGTATTCATAACTACGTTTATACTTATACCTCTTGTAAGTGATTGACAAATCAAATATAAATAAATAAATAAATAAATCCGATCAAAAAAGCTTTGACTGGCATAAGTCAATATCTCACCTACCCCTGAGTAGGTAGTCCTCGACTTATGACCGCCACAGAGCCTGCAAGTTCCCCTGCTGAGCGAGACGGTTGTTCAGGGTGTGGTTTGTCCTGGGTTTTTGACCCTTTCTTGCCACCGTTGTTAAGCGTATCACTGCGGCGGGTAAATTGGTGAGCCGGTTGTTAAAGGAATCTGGCTTCCCGATGGATTTTGCTTGGCCGGGAGGTCGCAAAAAGGGGACCGCACGACGCCCCGCCTCTCCCCGGGAAACACTGCGGCCGTCATAAATACGAGTCAGTTTGTCAACGGCCTGAATTTTGATTGTGGAAAGGTTGTAGCTGTGAAAAACTGTCATAAATCACTTTTTTCCAGTGCTGTTGTAAGGGGTTTCCAACCTTGGCAACTTTAAGATTTGTGGACTTCAGTTCCCAGAATTCCTCAGCCGGAAAAGCTAGTGGACTTCAATTCCCAGAATTCCTCAGCCAGCAAGGCTTGTGGACTTCAATTCCCAGAATTCCTCAGCCAGCAAGGCATGTGGACTTCAATTCCCAGAATTCCTCAGCCAGCAAAGCTAGTGGACTTCAATTCCCAGAATTCCTCAGCCAGCAAAGCTAGTGGACTTCAATTCCCAGAATTCCTCAGCCAGCAAGGAATTCTGGGAGTTGAAGTCCACAAGTCTCAAAGTTGCCAAGGTTGAAAGACCCCTGCAAAGTGTGGATTATTTGTATTTTACAGGGGAGCCCCAAGGGATTCTGGGAAGATTTCTGGTGGTGAAAAACTGCACGGGGCATACAGGCAGGTATGTGTGTGTGTGTGTGTGTGTGTGTGTGTGTTGGGGGACACCGAAATTTACAGGTTTTTTTTTCCTCATCTCTTGAAGTTTTCAAAGAAAGTCGAAGTTTTCTCCCTAGAAAGAAAGTTTGCAAAGTGCATTTCCTGCTTGGTGCTGCCCCCTGGTGGCCCACGTGGGGTAAAATTGTCCTGGGTTTACAACGGTTTCTTTAGCAACCGTCTCAGAGGAGACTAGCTGGATACCCGTGGACTAGATAACCTACAACGTCCCTTCCAACTCTGTTAATCTATATATATAAAAGCGAAATTACCCCTCACGCATCATTACAAAAATCTCCAGAACCATAAAGCTTACAAATTTGAAATTTGGCACATAAGTTCCTCTTGGCTTCTAGGGGCTCACTAAGAAACGACCCTCAAAGCATTTAGAGTATTTCCTATATTATTATTATTATTATTATTATTATTATTATTATTATTATTAGCTTGCCCTCGGAAGTTGTGGGAGCGCCATTACTTGAGACTTTCAAGAAGAGATTGGACCGCCATTTGTCAGAAATGGTGTAGGGTCTCCCGCTTGGGCGGGGGGTTAGACTAGATGACCTACAAGGTCCCTTCCAACTCTGATTATCTCTATCTGATGCTAAAAAATTCTACTCCCCCTCCCTACCTGAAAAAAAACCCCTTCCAAAATGCAAAAAACACAAGCAGAGGAGTTTCAGTTTCAGAGCTCCAAGCAGCTTTAGGACAGAACAGTTGAGCTAAGCCACGCCCAGGCTCCTTGCTGTCTCCGTTTTGCTCAAACAGCAAATACTGTTTCATTTTCCAAACAGCCTTCAACTCTCTCTCACACACTGACAGGATGCTAGCCAGATGAATACCAATGGATGCTGGTAGGCAGAGGCAGAATTTCCCCCTCAGCACCACTTATTTTCCTCCCCCAAAACTAAGCCCGACCACATAGTTTTTCTCAATATATGTCTCTCTCAATAAACCTTGAGGCCAGGGCTTGCTGAGCTTCCGGTTTGAGTTCCTTTGGCGACAGACAGAAATCCGTGATCGTGCGCGGTTTCAGTCTGGGCTCGCCACTGGAGCGCCCCGAACCGGCTGGTTTCGGGGCTAAGCCACCCCGTAGAGATGGTGAAGAGGGGGGAGACCGCCAGCAGGGTTGAGGAGAGCTGCATCTCTCCTCCTCAGCTAGCCATTACTCCCTTTCCCGAAGGCGGTTGCAGCGGTGGTCAGAAATGGCCACCATAAAGAAGAACTCGACCGGAAAAGAACGTGCAGGAGGAAGATAAGAAGAGAAAGTTTTGGCTGACTGGGTTAAATTGCAAAAGCAACAACTAAGGTACCCTGGAATTTAAACTTACAAAAAAATAACATCGCTCCCAAAGAAGAGTCGGAAGCAGTGAAGGAAAGGGAAAAGGGAAAGGTTTGGGTTTTATTTTTCTTTTCTCCCTTTCCCCATACTGAGAAATAAGAGACTTAAATAAGAAATTGGGGAAAAAATCTGCTTTGACATCAATAGGGAATTAAGCTGAAAATAAAATAAAATGTCAAAGGGATAATAAAGATTTCTGGACACTAAAACTTTTTTATAAGCAGGAAAGGAGAGAAAAAGAATAAAAGGGCAGGATCTGGAAAAAAAGGGAGGAGAGACTGCCTGGGATTAAAAGGAATCTACAGTAAAACTTCAACAAGACTTCTAAAAGATACATTTTAACTGAAACTTTGCAGCTAAATAGTAGAACCCCAGGAAGAGAAAGTGAAAAAAAAGCAAGAAGAAACAGATTGTGTGTATTTGGATTACTTGGTGATATTTGGATTCTTGGTTATTGCACTTGAATGACTAAAATCAATCGGGTGGTTGTTTAAAAATTTATACAATGGCACCACTTCTGGATGAATTGAAAATGGAACTTAAAAAGTACAAAGAAGATGCACAAGAAGGGAAGGGTTCTTTTGGCTTCGTTTTTCAATTCTTAGAAATGGAGATTTGGAACTATGAGAAAGAACAAGAAACGCCTGCAAAACAAGAAGACTGGGACAAAGAAGAAGACATCTTTAATGAACAAGTAATTCTATGTGGGGAAGAAAAAGGAAAGGGGGAAAAGAGAATGGAGAATTTAAGACTTAAAAAACAACCAAAGAAAAGAAAAATAATTTGAAAAATAAGTATAATACTGGAAAGCAACAGAAGAGGGGAATACAG
The DNA here is from genome assembly GCF_049901715.1 of Pseudonaja textilis. NCBI lineage: Eukaryota > Metazoa > Chordata > Lepidosauria > Squamata > Elapidae > Pseudonaja > Pseudonaja textilis. Next base: position 3,017,042 of record NC_141990.1, on the reverse strand, counting down.
AAGAGAGAAATAGAGGTAGAGAGACAAGGGGGTAAAAAGGGGAGAGAGAAGAAGAGAGGGAAGAAGGAAAGGAAAAGAAGTTACAAAGGACCGCAACAAGATATAGAGAAACAGGACCTATTTAGAGATAATGGGTGAAAATTTAACTGAAAAAGTGATTCTGTAAAGGTACATAAGATTGTATTGTTATATTAGTAATAGAAATAACTTTAGAAAATTGGAAACAATGTATGATTAAAATAAGGGATAAAATCGTGTAATTTAATGAAATGTTTGTTAATAAAATAAGTGAAATAAAATTAATGAGAAAATTGAATTAGGAAGGGACGGGAACATTTCAATTAGTTAATGTTTTATAAAATATAAGTGAAGGGGGGGATTAATTATGGAAAACTTATAATTGTTCCCATAGAAGTATGATATTTAATTGAAAAGTAATGTTAAAGAAGTTAAGATTTTAATGAATATTAACATTAATGATAGAATTGAATTGGAATGGAATGTGTTGTTTTAATTACATATATTTATATTTTTTTCTTTTTTTAAGAATATAGTGTGCATTTTAAGAATGTACCATGCAGAATCTGAATGGAAGTTATGTATTATATTGAATGTTATAACTTTAGGGTATATATTGAAGCTTAAATAAGAGTTAAATGGATAAACTTAAAAGATATAAAGGCGTCATACTCCAATCAGTAACTACAGAAGAAACTTTTGTTTAATGAGAAAAGATAATAGATAATTGAAACAGGACAGACGAAAAATATAAATACAATGATTTGAATTGAGACGAGATAATTAAAATAAAATTGAGAAAATTAAAAGAGGGGAGAAGCTATGCAGAAAATGTAAAACAGTAATAAGACATGGAATAGAACATAAAAATGAGCATGAAATTGAATTTGTGTCTGTACGAAGAAATGTAACCCGGGATTACGCTACTTTCAAAAAAGATGTTTTATTTGTAATTTTTTTTTGTGAAAACTCAAATAAAATTTACAAAAATAAATAAATAAATATAAACCTTGTGGCCAGGAGTTCCAACAAAGCTAGCGATGCGCAAGGGACGCTTTCTTTAATCGATTCTCCGTTTCCTTCCACGCCTCTTGATGGGGGAAAACCCCGAATCTGGTGCTTTGAGAAAGAGTTTGAAAAAGCCTCAGGTGTCTCACCCCCCCCATGAACTAGGAAGGTCATAAAAGGGAATCACACGGCCCTGGGACACCGCAACTGTCATAAATGTGAGTCAGTTGTCAAATGGCCGACTGTAAAATCACGTTTACGGTGCCGCTGTAACTCCGAATGGTGTTCTGACCCAAACCTCGTTCCAAGGAAACAAACACCAAACAGAGATAAAAGCAAAACCTTTTATGAATTTCTTCCCGGTTCAAAGGCTGTTTCAAACTCATTGTCTCTGATAAGAAGGAGCCTTGCCAAGGTGGTGCGAGGCTGCCAAGAACGCTAGATAAAGTTACTAAGAAATATTTCAAACACAAAGAATCTTCAAACACAAACGAAGAGAGTCCGAACGTCCACAAGGCTCGAGTGCAAACACTTCGTTGCTTCCTGCAAAGAACTCCGGTTTCTCAGCTGGCTTTTATCTCCTCAGGGAGCGGCCATGACCTTGCAGACTTACTTCCGAGTCGCCTGTGCAGTTACAGCTGCTCTTTCCTTCGAGCAGCTCTGCGCGCACGCGCACTCGGCACAGGCTCCTCGGGCTCCTCTTCCTCACTGCTGCCAGCCTCCACAATCTCCGAAGGCAGCACTCCACACACCCCCGGTGGTCCTGGTCCCATTCCTGCATCCCACACAGGCCCCTCGTCCGAGTCCTCGCTCTCCGAGACCTGAGCCGTCCCACCAAGCCACGCCCATCCAGTCACATGACCCCCAAGCCACACCCACACATTGGGCCACGCCCCCCCCGAACCGCTCGTTAAGAAATTTGAATCCCACCCCTGCATAATGGCAGACGCGCTGCAAACGCTCTGACAAAATCCAACCCAATCCTTCCTCTTATCGACTTATGGACTTATCCCACCCACCCCTGATTCCCCCAACACTTGTACAGGTAGTCCTCGATTTGCGACCGCAATCAAACCCAACATTTCTGCTGCTAAGGAAGACGTTTGCTAAGTGAATTTTTTCCCGCATTACGGCTTTTCGGCCCACTGTTGTTGAACGAATCACTGCAACGGTCGTTCAGTGTGAGAAACGGTTGTAAGTTTTTCTGGGCCGGTCTAACTTCAGAGGGTCACTAAGTGAATCATTGTAAATTTCCCTCTGGGTGTGGATTCCCTCTGTGTGTGGGTTCAAATGAAGCCTGCCCTAGGAGAGAGAATGATCTCAAATATGACTGATTTTCCACGTTTGAGGAAGGGATTTTTTGAATCTCTGCGGCGAGACTTTGAGAAAACATGGCTATTCCTGGATATTTATGAGTTGTTCGGGATGTGAGTCACTGAATCCCAGGGTTTTAATCCCTGGCTTAATATAGAGCACCCTGCCTTCTTAAAGGGGCCAAGAAAATTAATAATTCTGACTGTAATGATTAAATGATATGAATAATTCCAAATTCTTCATTTGGAATCATCAATATTCTTCCAATAATCTGTTTAACACCCCTCTCCCGCAAAAAGCCACGCTCAGAATGCATCCAGGACCCCACAGTCTTCTTCCTCCTTTCCACAAATGCCACACCCTTCTAGCATTGATGAGGTTACCTAGTTGGGTCATGAAACGTCTGCCAGAAAACATCCAATCTCAGAGAGCACCAAGGACCCCAAGCAATCAGGTGCCTTCTTTTCATCCTCCTCCTTTTTCTCCCTTTCTCCTCCTCCTCCTCCTCCTCCTCACAACCCCACTGCCTTCTAACACTGGTGATGTTACCTAGTTGGGTCATGAAATGTCCGCGAGAAAAGAATCAACCTCAGAGAGCACCAAGGACCCCACAGTTCTCCTCCTCTTCTTCCTCCTTTACTCCACAAACCCCACTCCCTTCTAGCACTGATGACATTACCTAGTTGGGTCATGAAACGTCTGCAAGGAAACCACCCAGCTCAGAGAGCCACAAAGGACCCGACAGTCCTCCTCCTCCTCTTCCTCCCTTCCACAAACCCCTTCCTTTGTAGGACTGATGAGGTTCCCTAGTTGGGCCATGAAACGTCTGCAAGGAAACCACCAAGCTCAAAGAGCACCAAGGACCCCACAATCCTCCTTCTCTTCCTCCTCCTCTTTCCCCTCCTCTCCATGAACCCCACTCCCTTCTAGCCCTGATGACGTTACCTAGTTGGGTCATGAAACGCCTGCAAGGAAACCCACCAGGCTCAGAGAGCACCAAGGACCCTCAGTTCTCCTCCTCCTCCCCTCCTCCTCCTCCCTTCTCCACCTACTACAATATGCAAGCTCTCCTCCCTTCTGGCACTGATGATGTTGCCTAGTTAGGTCATGAAACGTCTGCAAGAAAACAATCTAGCTCAGAGAGCACCACGGACCCAACTATCTTCCTCTTCTCCTTCCTTCCTTCCTTCCTTCCTTCCTTCCCTGATGATGTTACCTAGTTGGGTCATGAAACGTCTGCAAGGAAACCACCCAGCTCAGACAGCACCAAGGACCCCACAGACCTCCTCTTCCTCCTCCTCTCTGCAAACCCCCCTCCCTTCTAGCACTGATGATGTTCCCTAGTTGGGTCATGAAATGTCTGCAAGAAAACAGCCAAGCTCAGAGGGCACCCAGGACCACACAGTTGTTTCCTCTTCCTCCTCTTCTTCTTCCTCCTCCTCCTCCTCTTCCTCTTCTCCACAAATCCCACTTCTAGCCCTGATGAGGTTATCTAGTTGGGTCATGAAACATCTGCCAGGAAACCCCCCAGCTCAGAGAGCACCAAGGACTCAACTATCTTCCTCTTCTCCTTCCTTCCTTCCTTCCTTCCTTCCCTGATGATGTTATCTAGTTGGGTCATGAAACATCTGCCAGGAAACAACCCAGCTCAGAGAGCAACAAGGACCCAACTATCTTCCTCTTCTCCTTCCTTCCTTCCTTCCTTCCTTCCTTCCTTCCTTCCTTCCTTCCATGATGATGTTACCTAGTTGGGTCATGAAACGTCTGCAAGGAAATCCCCCAGCTCAGAGAACACCAAGGACCCCACCGCTCAGTCCTGAGCTAGGCCCAGCCCAGCCCAGGTTCCCCCTTCGCTCGAGTTCCCTTACCTGGGCTGGGCCTCAGGCGATTCTCAGCGAGCTCCGAGATGGCCCCCGTGGTGGTGGTCTTCTTCAGCCTGGAGCCCCCTGAGGTGGTGACCAGTCCGGGCTTGGACAGCATGTCTTCACTGCTGGCTCTCTTCAGCTGCAGGAGAGGAGAAGGTTAGAGCCCCTGCAGGACGAGGCTGGTCCAGGTGGGTGGATGCTGGCCTTCCCTTCATGTGCTGCACAGTCCAAGGATGGCAGTCACACTCACACACACGCACACACACACACACACACACACACTCCGTTGGGACAAGCGTGCTGGCCAACAGCTTCTCACGGGAGATGGAATCGCTTCTCTCCGCTTGCCCTTTACTTTCAGGGCAAGATTTTCAAACTCTTGGGTGGGAGAGGAAGGAAGGAAGGAAGGAAGGAAGGAAGGAAGGAAGGAAGGAAGGAAGGAAGGAAGGAAGGAAAAGATGGATGAGGAGGAGGAAAAATGAAGAGGAAGATAAGAAAAAAAATGAGATGGAGGGAGAGAAGGAAATAAAAGGGAGAAGAGGAAGAGAAGGAAGAAAAATGGAAAAGAAAAAGAAGGAAGGAAGAGGAAAAGGAGGAGGAGGAGGAGAAAGGAGAAGGAGAAGAAGGAGGAGAAGAAGGAAAAGAAGGAGAAGGAGGAGGAGGAGGAGGAGGAGGAGGAGGAGGAGGAGGAGAAGAAGAAGAAGAAGAAGAAGAAGAAGAAGAAGAAGAAGAAGAAGAAGAAGAAGAAGAAGAAGAAGAAGAAGAAGAAGAAGGGAGGAGGAAGAAAGGAAAGAAGGGAGGAAGGGAGGAGAAGATTGAAGCAAAGAGGTAGAGAAGGAAGAAAAATGGAGAAGAAGAAGAGGAGGAGAAGGAGAATAAAAAAGGAAGAGGAGGAAAGGAAGGAAGGAAAAGATTGAGATAGAGGAAGAGAAGGAAAATGGAGAAGAGGAAGATAAGAAAGAAAGAGGAGGTGGAGGGAGGGAAGAAAAGAAAAGGGAGAAGAAGAGAAGGAACAAAAATGGAGAAGAAGAAAAAGGGGAAGGAAGGGGAGGAAAAGAAGAAGAAGAAGGAGGAGGAGGAGGAGGAGGAGGAGGAGAAGAAGAAGAAGAAGAAGAAGAAGAAGAAGAAGAAGAAGAAGAAGAAGAAGAAGAAGAAGAAGAAGAAGAAGAAGAAGAAGAAGAAGAAGAAGAAGAAGAAAAAAATAATAGTGTAATCTATAAGCTGCTCAGCTCTGGGCTACAACCCACCCAAGAAACAGGCAGACCCCCTGGGCCCAGGAGTGCTCATGGGTGGGCTCAAAATCTCGAGCGCCGCCTCCCCACCTCTGCGCCCTGGGTATCTTCCACGCTCTGCAAAAGTATCTCCACTAGAAGCCTGCTTCTGACTCTGGTCTCTTTTCCAATCTCTGGCCAATCCATTGCAAAAACACACCGTTTTCTATCTCCTTACAAACATCGCTGGGTGCCCCAGATATAGAAACTCTTCTGCATTAAAGTCTTTGATGCACTGTAGAAAAATCCCCGATTTGCCATCTGCCCACGGTGGTTTCAGGCAGGCATCAAAACATCCATGCAAGGAAGCTGGAGCTATCACACCATAGTAGCTCTGAACAGTATTGCATTTCTTGTGCCTATCTTCAGTGGGCTTAGGAGATAGATTACGAATAATAATAATAATAATAATAATAATAATAATAATAATAATAACAACAACAACAACAACAACAGCAACAATAACAATCAGCCCAGGAAGAATGGGACTTCCCCATATTCTTCTATTTTTTCAGGAATGGCCTCAAGGAAGAGGCCCAGGAATGAATTTCCTGACTCCTTCACCTCTTTGAGATGACAGGTTAACAGAGTTTGAAGGGACCTTGTGGGTCATCTAATCCAACCCCTCACTCAAGCAGGAGACCCAACATCATTTCTGACATATGGCAGTCCACTCTCTTCTCGAATGTATCCAGTGATGAAGTAGCCACAATTTCTGGTGGCAAGCTGTTCCATAACTGGTGGATTGTTCTCACAGTCAGAAAATTCCTCCTTGTTTCCAGGTTGAATCTCTCCTTGATCAGTTTCCTTCCATTATTATTCCTTGTCTGGCCTTTGGTGCCTTGGAGAATAGCTTGACCCCCTTCCTCCTCTCTGTGGCAGCCCCTCAAATACTGGAAGATGCTCTCCTGCCTCCCCTGGTCCTTCTCTTCCCTAGACCAGCCAGGCCCAGTTCCTGCAACCGTCCATCGTATGATTGAGCCTCCAGTCCCCCAATCATCCTGGTTGCTCTTCTCTGCACTTTTTCTAGAGTCTCAACATCTTTTTGACATCTCTTCTTTGTCGCAAGCCCTGAGATATTGGAAGATGCTATCATGTCACCCCATCCTCCTTTTCCTTAAACTGAGCATGTCTTCTGTCCATCCGTGGTTTCCTCAGATATTTTCTTTCTTTCTTTCCTCTCTCTCTTTCTCTCTCATCTTTTACTTTCTTTCTTCCTTCCTTCCTTCCTTTCCTTTCATCTTTCTTCTTTTCCTTTCTTTCTCTCTTCTTTCCTTTCCTTTCCTTCTTTCTTTTTCTTCTTTCTTTCCTTCCTTCCTTTCTCCTTTCTTTCTTTTTTCTTTCTTTCTTTCTCCTTTCTTCCTTTCCTTTCATCTTTCTTCCTTTCCTTTCTTTCTCTCATCTTCCTTTCCTTCTTTCTTTTTCCTTCCTTCCTTTCTCCTTTCTTTCTTTCTTAGTTTCTTCCTTCCTTCCTTTCCTTTCCTCTTCCTTCCTTTCCTTTGTTTCTCTCATCTTCCCTTCCTTCTTTCTTATTTTTCCTTCCTTTCTCCTTTCTTTCTTTCTTTGTTACTTTCTTTCTTTCTTAGTTACTTTCTTTCTTCCATCCCTTTCATCTTTCTTCCTTTCCTTTCCTTCTTTCTTTTTTCTTCCTTCCTTTCTTTCTTTCTTTCTTTCTTCCTTTCTTCCTTTCCTTTCATCTTTCTTCCTTTTCTTTCTTTCTCTCATCTTCCTTTCCTTCTTTCTTTTCCTTCCTTCCTTTCTCCTTTTTCTTTCTTAGTTTCTTCCTTCCTTCCTTTCCTTTCCTCTTCCTTCCTTTCCTTTGTTTTTCTCATCTTCCTTTCCTTCTTTCTTTTTTTTTCTTCCTTCCTTTCTACTTTCTTTCTTTCTTAGTTACTTTCTTTCTTCCTTCCCTTTCATCTTTCTTCCTTTCCTTTCTTTCTCTCTCTTCCTTTCTTTCCTTTCTTTTTTCTTCTTTCCTTACTTCTTTCTTTTCTTCTTTCTTTCTTTCCTTTCATCTTCATCTTTCTTCCTTTCCTTTCTCTCTCATCTTCCTTTCCTTCTTTCTTTTTTCTTCTTTCTTTCTTTCTTTCTTTCTTTCTTTCTTTCTTTCTTTCTTTCTTTCCTTTCTTTCTTTCTTTCTTTCTTTCTTTCTTTCTTTCTTTCTTTCTTTCTTTCTTTCTTTCTTTCTTTCTTTCTTTTGCTTTGGAAAATAGCTTGACCCCTCCTCCTCTCTGGGGCAGCCCCTCAAATATTGGAAGATATTATGATGTCTCCCCTGGTCCTTCTCTTCCCTGGACTAGCCAGGCCCAGTTCCTGCAACCGTCCATTGTATGTTTTAGTCCTGACAGGGCACCGTTTTTGGGGAATTGCTGTAATTCCCCAGATTGGATTTATGAAAGTAGTCCTCGACTTACAACAGTTCATTTAATGACTGAACTTACAACGGCCCTGGGGAAAAAATGACTTTTTTCACATTTACAACCTCCGCAGGCATCCTTGTGATCCAAACTCAAGATATTTGGCCACTGACTCGTATTTATGATGGTGGTCACTCTCCCAGCAGTCACGTCATGCTCCTTGGCGACAAGCAAAGTCAATGGGGGGGGGAAGTTACTTTAAGGGCCATGCGACTCACTTAACGACTGCAGGAAGATTCATTGAACAAGCGAGGCAAGAAAGGGGGTAAAAGGAGGGGACAAAACTCACTTTAACAACGGTCTCACTTAGCGGTGGAAAATTTGGGCCTCAGTTGCGGCCGTAAGTCGAGGACCACCACCCATACCCATGGGGAGGGCACAATTCTTGCATACCACAGCACGCACCCCTGTCCCCTCCTGAGCCCGAACCTTGCTGAGCCGCGAGTCGAACGCCAGCGAGGTGGAAGACTTGGAGGGCCTCATCCCCGACGTGGGTGCAGGTGGGGGTTTCCCTCCTCGGTCGGTGGCGTGGCTCCCCGGTTTGGCCACCACTCCCCACGGCCTGGCCGCACCCTTCATCGTGCGGCGGGAGGAAGCCTCGCCCTGCGAAAGAGAAGAGACTGGGGTGAGAGGAGAAGGGGGGCTGAATGGGCGAGGGGAGGATTTCCCAACCTGGGTGGTCTGAAGATGGGTGGACTTCGACTCCCATCCCTCCTCCTTCCTTCCTCTCCTTCCCTCCCTCCTTCCTTCCTTCCTTCCTTCCTTCCTTCCTTCCTTCCTTCCTTCTCTTCCTCCCTCCCCCTCATTTCCATTCCCATCTCCTTCTCTATTTATTCCTCCTTCCTTCCTTCCTTCCTTCCTCCTATTCCCATCTTCTTCCCTGTTCTTCCTCCTCCCTCCCTCCCTCCCTCTCATTCCCATTCCCATCTCCGTCTCTATTTATCCTTCCTTCCTTCCTTCCTTCCTTCCTTCCTTCCTTCCTTCCTTCCTTCCTCTATTTTTCCCTTCCTCCTTCTCCATCCTCCCCTTCCTTCCTTCTTCCTCCCCCTCCTCCTCCCAACTTTCCTCCCTCCTTCCTTCTTTCTCTCTGACCATTTCTCATCTTTCTTCCTTACTTTCTTCCTCCCCTCCCACCCTTTCCTTCCTTCCTCTATTCTTTCTCCCTTCCTCCTCCTCCTACATCCCTCCCCTTCCTTCCTTCCTTCTTCCTCCCTCCCTCCTCCTCCCCCCAACTTTCCTCCTCCTTTCCTTCCTTCTCCTCTTCGACCATTTCTCATCTTCCTTCCTTCCTTCCTTCCTTCCTTCCTTCCTTCCTTCCTTCCTTCCTTCCTTCCTTCCTTCCTCCCTCCCTTCCTTCCTTTCCTTCCTCCCTCCTCCTCCCAACTTTCCTCCCTCCTTCCTTCCTTCTCTCTGACCATTTCTCATCTTTCTTCCTTACTTTCTTCCTCCCTCCCACCCTTTCCTTCCTTCCTCTATTCTTTCTCCCTTCCTCCTCCTCCTACATCCCCTCCCCTTCCTTCCTTCCTTCTTCCTCCCTCCCTCCTCCTCCCCCAACTTTCCTCCCTCCTTTCCTTCCTTCTCCTCTTCGACCATTTCTCATCTTCCTTCCTTCCTTCCTTCCTTCCTTCCTTCCTTCCTTCCTTCCTTCCTTCCTTCCTTCCTTCCTCCCTCCCTTCCTTCCTTTCCTTCCTCCCTCCTCCTCCCAACTTTCCTCCCTCCTTCCTTCCTTCTCTCTGACCATTTCTCATCTTTCTTCCTTACTTTCTTCCTCCCTCCCACCCTTTCCTTCCTTCCTCTATTCTTTCTCCCTTCCTCCTCCTCCTACATCCCTCCCCTTCCTTCCTTCCTTCTTCCTCCCTCCCTCCTCCTCCCCCAACTTTCCTCCTTCCTTTCCTTCCTTCCTTCTCTTTGACCATTTCTCATCTTCCTTCCTTCCTTCCTTCCCTCCTTCCTTCCTTCCCCTATTCTTTCTTCTTCCCTCCTCGTTCCTTCCTCCCTTTCTCATCTTCCTCCCTCCCTCCCTCCCTTCCTTTCCCCAAATCTTTCTCCCTTCCTCCCACCCTTTCTTCCTGAATCATAGAATATCAGAGTTGGAAGGGACCTGGAGGTCTTCTAGCCCACCCCCACTCCCCATGCAGGAAACTCTACCTACACCGTTTCCTACAAGGGGCTGTCCAGCCTCTTCTTAAAAACTTCCAGTGTTGGAGAGAACACAAAACTTCTGGAGAAGCTGTGAGCATTTTTATTCATTTTTCACTTTACTTTACTCAGGGTCTACATCCATCTATCTCAAGCCAAGCGGCAAAGGACCACCGAGTTTTGTTTATAAATTCCCTCTCTGCTCCATTTCTACAACAGGAGCCACTTGCCAAGCAGCTGAATTTCGATCGCGCAACCTCGGGGATGCTGCAAGCACGAAGAACATTCCTGTCACCTCTTGCAGCACTGTCGTCATGTGGAACGGTCCCTAAATGAACCATTGTAAGTCAAGGACTGCCTGTATCCCCTCTCCCCACCCCACAAAAAAAAGTTTAAACAGACCTTTAAGTATTGCTCAGCGCAAAGACGGCCTTGTTGCACCAAGCTCGTCTTGCACACTTCCTATCCTCCAAACCGCACTCAAAACAACTGCAACCATTTCTGAGCGCGCCCGATGCCCCGTCCAAAGCAGCCCCCTTTCCCCCCGCAGGTCAGGAAGGAGTTAAGCCTGCCTGTCTCCTCCCCCCCGCCCCACCCCCTAAATTCTGCTTGCTGTTCAGCTCCAAACTTCCTGATGTGGCTTTAGTGCCAGATGCCAAAAAATGTCTTGGGAAGTCAGCTGGGTAAGCAGCGTTGAACTACGAGGCGTATTCTCTCCTTCTCCCGCTCTCTTCTTCTCTCTCTCTCTTGCCCTCTCCTTCTCTCGCTCTCCTCTTTCTCTCTCTCCCTCCCTCTATCTCTCTCTCTTTCTCCTTCTCTCTCTTTCTCTCTCTCCCTCCCCCCTCTCTCCCTTTCTCTCTCTTTCTCTCTCCCTCTTCTTCTCTCGCTCTCACTCTTTCTCTCTCTCCTCCCCTATCTCTCTTTCTCCTTCTCTCTCTTTCTCTCTCGCCCTCTTCTTCTCCCCCTCTCTTCTCTCTCTCTCTCGCCCTCTTCTTCTCTTCCTCTCCCTCTTTCTCTCTCTCCCTCCCTCTATCTCTCTCTCTTTCTCCTTCTCCCTCTTTCTCTCCCTCCCTCCCTCTCTCTTTCTCTCTCTTTCTCTTTCTCTCGCCCTCTTCTTCTCTCTCTCTCTCCTCCTCTCCCTCTTTTTCTTCTTCTCTCTCTCTCTCTCTTTCTCTCTCTCTCACCCTCTTCTTCTCCCCCTCTCTTCTTCTCTCTCTCCTCCTCTCCCTCTCTCTTTCTTCTTCTCTCCCTCTCCCTCTTTCTCTCCCTCCCTCCCTCTCTATCTCTATCTCTCTCTTTCTCTTTCTCCCTCTTTCTTTCTCTCTCTTTCTCTATCTCTCCCCTTCTCCTTCTCCCCCTCTCCTTCTCTCTCTCTCCTCCTCTCCCTCTCTCTTTCTTCTTCTCTCTCTCTCTCCCTTGCTCTCTCTCTTTCTCTCTCTCTTGCTCTCTCCTTCTCTCCCTCTCCCTCTTTCTCTCTCTCCCTCCCTCCCTCTCTATCTCTCTCTTTCTCTTTCTCCCTTTCTCTCCCTCTCCCTTTTTCTCTCGCTCTCGCCCTCTCCTTCTCTCCCTCCCCCTCTCCTCTCCTCTCTTTCTCCCTTTCTCCCTCTCTCCTTCTCCCTCTCTCTCCTTCTCTCTTTCTCTCTCTTTTTCTCTCTCTCCTGTCTCTCTCTCTCTCTCTCTCACACACACACATACACACACACAAACACTCACAAGGCAGCCCTTTCTAGAATTCCTTGCAGCACATGTGGGTGGACAGCTGGCTTCCAGACTCGGGTAGCAGACGCATCACCAGTTAAAGGAGATCCAGCCCAGAAGAAGACGCTAAAGCAGCATTTCTCAACCTTAGTCAATTTAAGAGGGGGTGGACTCCAACTCCCAGAATCCCCCAGCCAACGTGCTTGAAGATGGATGGGAAGGCTGCAAATAGTGATCACGTGACCTGGGGACGGTACCCCTAATGGCTCACTAATCCGCACAGCACAAATCTGTCTTTAATATCAATTTGAGAGTTCTTTTGATCTAGGACTTAAAGCACCAGGCTAGAAAGAGGGAGGTGGAAGTTCTAGTCTGCTCTTAAGCATGAAAGCCAGCTGGGTAATTTGGGGCCAATCACCAGGAGACTGGGAGTTCTAGTCCAGCCTTAGGCATCAAAGCTGGATGACTCTGGGCCAATCACCAGGAGACTGGGAGTTCTAGTCCCGCCTTAGGCATCAAAGCTGGGTGACTCTGGGCCAATCACCAGGAGACTGAGAGTTATAGTCCCACCTTTGGCATGAAAGCCGGCTGGGTGACTCTGGGCCAATCACCAGGAGACTGGGAGTTCTCGTCCCGCCTTACGCATCAAAGCTGGATGACTCTGGGCCAATTACCAGGAGACTGGGAGTTCTAGTCCTGCCTTAGGCATCAAAGCTGGGTGACTTTGGGCCAATCACTAGGAGACTGGGAGTTCTAGTCCTGTCTTAGGCATCAAAGCTGGGTGACTTTGGGCCAATCACCAGGAGATAGTGAGTTCTAGTCCCACCTTTGGCACGAAAGCCGGCTGGGTGACTTTCAGCCAATCACCAGACGACTTTGGTGGGAGTTCCCGCCTTAGGCATGAAAGCTGGTTGGGTGATTCTGGGCTAATCACTAGGAGACTGGGAGTTCTAGTCCCGCCTTAGGCACGAAAGCTGGTTGGGTGACTTTGGGCCAATCGCCCAGGAGTTCTAGTCCCGCCTTAGCCATGAAAGCTTCTGAATCTAGACTCCTTCCTCTGAGCTGTGTGAATTAAGCCACTAAACCATGCAGGGAGGAGCAAAGACAGGAAGCTCAGATTAACCCGACAGGAAAGAAGAACAAAAAAGAAAGAAAGAAAGAAAGAAAGAAAGAAAGAAACGGGTGGAGCAAGCCACGTGGAGGACATGTGAAAGCGGGCGGAGCAGAAGCCAGCAGCTTTAACCAAAGTGGCATGGGAAAGGAAGTGAGAGGACCGTCAGAACGGTCCAATCCGCTGTTCGTTCAAACTCTCCTCCAGAGCCCACAAACAAGCTATTTCCACCCCAGAAGTTATGGATGCTCCAATCCTGGATGATTTGAAGAAGAGCTCGCCTGAAACGGTGCAGGGTTCCCTGTCTAAACAGGGGTTGGACTGGAAGACCTCCGAGGCCCCTTCTAACTCTAAATTCTAAAAATTTCTGTTGCTTATTACGAAAAAATAAAATAAAATTTGCGGGCAGGGGGGGGATTTTAAGTACCAAAGCTCCTTGTTTTCCTCTGGCACCTTCATCGTTTTTCCCTTTCCTGGGTCCTTTTTTCATTGGAAACCAGAGGACAAAAGGCTATCTTCCATTCCCTCCCTCTCCGCCTCTTTTTTTAAAATGGCTTTGTGCTAAAGCCTTTAGCTAAGACGGAAGCACTGAAATGCTTTAAAAATAGATAAAGAAGCAGAGCGAGACACAGATGAAGATTTAAAAGATTATTATTATTTTTTAAATTGACATTCATGCAGCCTGGGAGAATATCCTTTGCTCAGAGATGCAGACTAGGCACTTCAGCTCAGCAAAATAATAATAATAATAATAATAATAATAATAATAATAATAATAATAATAATAATAACAACAGCTAACAGATCGTCCGAGTTGGAAGGGGCCTTGTAGGTCATCTAGTCCAACCCCTGCCCAAATAATATTTATTTATTTATTGAATTGATATTGCCCATGGGCGACTCGAGGTGGCTTACAAGAATGTAAAACCATATTTAAAAAAAAAAAACAATAAAAACTAACAGAAAGAATTGAATAAATGAATAAAGTACAATAGGAAAAAAATGGAAAAATGAATAAATAAAACAAACGAAACAAAAATAAATAAAATGGAGTAGAATAAAATAAAATAAAAAATCGAATAAAATAAAAAAATAAAATAGTAATAAAATAAACAAAATAAAAAATAAATAAGATGGAGTAGAATAAAATAAAATAAAAAATCGAATAAAATAAAAAAATAAAATAGTAATCATCAAATAGTAATAGCAATAATAGTAACATTATTATTACTATTATTATAATATTATTATTAATAGCAATAATAAAATAAAATAATAATAAAATAAAGCCATAATACAATAAAGTCATAAAATAAAATAATAAAAAAAATAAAAATAAAACGGGAAGATAAACCGTAGCCAAGCCCACCAACGTTATAAAAGCCAAAATCCACACCATCAACCCCCAAATTACAAGGCAGGGCCAGCAACCGGGATGAGCAGAAACTAACAGCCATCCTGCCTGCAAACATTCATATGGAGGTGAAGGAGATCGGAAAGGTATAAAAATCAGGGCCAAGGTGGAAGGTTAAAAATAAAAATAAAAACCTCCCAAATCCTTGGCAGATCCTCTTTTTTTAAAAGCATCCGTGGAGATCACCTAGAGATCGGGTGTCAGTTGTCTCTGGGGGTCCCGGAACCAGAGGCTGGGGTCTTCCGGCCTTTAACCCAGCTGGAAGCGCTGGAGAAGTGTTTTGCAGGCAGCCCCCTCCCCATCTGGGCTGCAGAGGATGAGGGGTAGGGGGTTGTCCTGCGGCAGTGGAGGATGGGCTACAGAAGAGGCTGCCCCCCACTATCTCTGTGCCAGGTGGACCAGCACCCCAGAACTGCCCAGGGGAGGAGGAGTGAGCGGGGTTACAGAAGGGTCGAGTGGATCCAGGGCCTGCTGGCTTGCATGCTGCCCAGGGTGCCAAGACTACAAGTCCCATCGTTCCCTGCCGGGCAAAACGGTTGGAGAAGGCTGCCATTGGCTGCTTGAGTCCAATGTTCCCTGTTCCTGGCCAGAGGCCAGTCTTCCTGGCCTTAAATAGGAACAGATCCCCCGGTTACAAGTAGTAGTCCTCGGACGTACGACCGCTCGTTTAGCGACGGGTCAAAGTGACAATGGCACTGGGGGGGGGGGGGAAGAAGAAGCGACTCGGGACCGTTTTTCACACTTATGACCGTGGCCGCATTCCCTATGGCCACGTGATCCAGATGCAGACGCTTTGGGGAGGGGGAAGGTGGCCTGACTCATACTTACGACCATCCGCCTAAGTCCCAAGGTCACAACCTTTGGCTGACCTCCTTGACGGAGCAAAGTCAACGGGGAAGCCCGATTCCAAACCGAACGACCGGGCGGCTCGCTTACCAACCACGGCAATTCACTTAACGACGGTGGCAAGGAAGTGAATAAAACGGGGGTGTGGGGTGCGGGGGAAACCGCTCCCTGAACAGAGGCCTCGTTGGGCGACGGTGGTCGTGAGTTGAGGATTGGAATGGGGAATCTCGCCCCCCCCCCGCCCACACAGACTGGTTAAAGAGAAAATGGAGCCTCTGTAGTCAGGGGCAGTTTATCCCGCGCGCGGTGGCCTAGAGGCGGAGCCCTCGCCCCCACAGTCAGGAGGCTGTGAGTTCGATCCTAGGGTGTAGAGGCTGGATATTTGGAACGGACCGCGCTGGTCGAGCAGGGGAGGGGGTTGGACTAGATGACCTCCAGGGTGCCCTTCCCACTCTGTTATTATTGTTCTGCGTTCCCTCCCCAGGTAGGATCCCAATTCTCCTCCGTGGGATCCCTTAAAGCAGAGATGGGAGGGAGGACAGACAGATGTTCAGACCTTCTCTGTTGCTATGGAAACATGCAAAGGTGGGGGAGTGGGAGGGGGTTTTTTTTTGTGGGGGGAGGGGGAATCCACAGCAACTGAGGGGCACCTTTTAATCGGGCTAACTCCGGATTCGCCCCCGTTGCACAGATGGAGATGCAGGCAAACACACACACACACACACACACACACACACACACAGGTAAATCCAGAGGTTTGGTTAAAGCGCCGACAACACCTGTCCCGCTCCTGCAAAGGACACCCCAAGGACGAAGGGAGGGAAGAGGGGAAAACGAGGGAGGGAGGAAGGAAAATAAAGGGAAGGAAGGGGATGAGGGGAAAAGAGGGGAAGGAAGGTAGGTTAGAAAAGGGAGAGAGAGAGGAAGGAAGGAAGGAAGGAAGGAAAATGGAGGGAAGGAAGGAGATAAAGGGAAAAGAGGTGAAGGAAGGAGGGATAAGGGAGGGAGGGAAGAGAGGAGGGGAGGAAGAAGGAAGAAGGGAGTGAAGAGGAAGAAAGGAAAGGGAAAAGAGGGGAAGGAAGGTAGGTAGAAAAAGGAGAGAGAGAGGAAAGAAGGAAGGAAAATGGAGGGAAGGAAGGAGATAAAGGGAAAAGAGGTGGAGGAAGGAGGGATAAGGGAGGGAGGGAAGAGAGGAGGGGAGGAAGAAGGAAGAAGGGAGTGAAGAGGAAGAAAGGAAAGGGAAAAGAGGGGAAGGAAGGTAGGTAGAAAAAGGAGAGAGAGAGGAAGGAAGGAAGGAAAATGGAGGGAAGGAAGGAGATAAAGGGAAAAGAGGGGAAGGAAAAAGTGAGAGGGAAGAGAGGAAGAAAGGAGAGAAACGGAAAAGGAGGAAGGGAGGTAGAAAGAAAGGAAAGAGAGGAAGGAAGGATGAGGGAGGGAGGGAAGAAAGGAAAATGGAGGGAAGGAAGGAGATAAAGGGAAAAGAGGGGAAGGAAAAAGGGAGGGAGGGAAGAGTGGAAGAAAGGCGAGAAATGGAAAAGGAAGGGAGGTAGAAAGAAAGGAAAGAGAGGAAGGAAGGAAGGAAGGATGAGGGAGGGAAGGAAGGAGATAAAGGGAAAAGGGGAAGGAAGGAGGGATAAGGGAAGGAGGGAAGAGAGGAAGGGAGGAAGAAGGAAGAAGGGAGTGAAGAGGAAGAAAGGAAAGGGAAAAGAGGAGAAGGAAGGTAGGTAGAAGAGGGAGAGAGAGAGGAAGGAAGGAGAAGGAAGGAAGGAAGGAAGGAAGGAAGGAAGGAAGGAAGGAAAATGGGGGAAGGAAGGAGCTAAAGGGAAAAGAGGGGAAGGAAAAAGGGAGGGAGGGAAGAGAGGAAGGAAGGAGAGAAACGGAAAAGAAGGAAGGGAGGTAGAAAGAAAGGAAAGAGAGGAAGGAAGGATGAGGGAGGGAAGAAAGGAAGGAGATAAAGGGAAAAGGGGAAGGAAGGAAGGAAGGAGGGATAAGGGTGGGAGGGAAGAGAGGAAGAAGGAAGAAAGGAGAAAAAGAGGAAAGAGGGGAAGGGAGAAAGAAAAGGGAGGAGAAGGGAGGAAGGGAAGGAGGGAGGTGAGAAAGGCAAAGAAAGGAGCCGTCCAGGCGCAGCTTTTGGCCCCCACCACGCTCACCACCCCTCACTCTTATTTCCCACGACCCCCCCCCACTCCTCCTCCTCCTCCTCGGCCCCCGCCCCCACTTCCTCGCTCAAAACGCCTTTCTATCCCCCCCCCCGCCGTCCCCGTCCGAAGAGCCGCCGGCAGATGACGGGGAAACCCGCCCGCCCGCCCGCCGTCCGCGGCACCCACTTGCTCGCCGGAGCCCCTTGTGCGCTGGGTGGCATCCACGGGCGCGCCTCCTCCAGCATCGGCCGGCCCAGGCCGGGCTCAGGAAGCCCCCCGGCGGGGAAACCCCATCGCCGAGCCTCGGCGGGAAAGAAAGCAACGGCCGCGGCGGCTTCTCCTTCTTGGGACGGAGGGCGAAGAGATTGACATGCGGAAGCCGGAGGTTTCTCTCTCTCTCTCTCTCTCTCTCTCTCTCCCTCTTTCTCTCTTTTCTCTTCCCTCCCTCTTTCTCTCCCCCCCCTCCACTCCCGGCATCCGGTGCACACCGAGGGGTTGCTGCCAGTTGGCCATTGGAAGGGTGCTCGCCAATCAGGGGGATCACCAGGAGCAGGAAAAATTTGGGGGGGGGGTGGAAAAGGAATCCCCCCCAAAAAAATACGTTTTATTATACAGAAAGGTTGTACTGGCCAGGAGGGAGGGGCAAGGAGGAGGAGGAGGAGGACAGGGACCAGGACCAGGACCGGATCCGTTTGTGGATTGCTGGATCGCATCTGGGAAGGCAAAGGGATCGGTTAGGGAATCCATCCCTCCGAATAGAGCTGGAAGGGGGCCTGGAAGGTCTTCTAGTCCAGCCCCCTCTGCAGTGATAAGGAAGGGAGGGAGGGAGGGAGGGAAGGCAGGCAGGAAGGCAGGCTAAAGAGTTGGAAGGGACCTTGGAGGTCATTTAGTCCAACCCCCTGCTCAAGCACAAGACCTAATACTATTTCAGACAAGTGGCTGTCCAGTCTCTTCTTGCAAATCTCCAGGGATGAAGGAAGGAAGGAAGGAAGGAAGGAAGGAAGGAAGGAAGGAAGGAAGGAGGGAAGGCAGGCAGGAAGGCAGGCTAAAGAGTTGGAAGGGACCTTGGAGGTCACTTAGTCCAACCCCTGCTCAAGCACAAGACCTAATACTATTTCAGACAAGTGGTTGTCCAATCTCTTCTTGCAAATCTCCAGTTGATGAAGGAAGGACGGAAGGAAGGGAGGGAAGGCAGGCAGGCAGGCAGGCAGGCTAAAGTGTTGGAAGGGACCTTGGAGGTCATCTAGTCCAACCCCCTGCTCAAGCACGAGACCTAATACTATTTCAGACAAGTGGTTGTCCAATCTCTTCTTGCAAATCTCCAGGGATGAAGGAAGGAAGGAAGGAAGGAAGGAAGGAAGGAAGGAGGGAGGGAAGGCAGGCTAAAGAGTTGGAAGGGACCTTGGAGGTCATCTAGTCCAACCCCCTGCTCAAGCACAAGACCTAATACTATTTCAGACAAGTGGCTGTCCAGTCTCTTCTTAAAAACCTCCAGTGATGGAGCCCCCACAAGTTCTGGTGGCAAGCGGTTCCACTGGTTAATTGTTCTCACTGTCAGGGAATTCCTGCTTAATTCTAGGTTGCTTCCCTCCTTGGTTAGTTTCCATCCGTTGCTTCCTGTCCTGCCTTTCAGGGGCTTTGGAGAATCGCTTGACTCCCTCTTCTTTGGGGGCAGCCCCTCAGATACTGGAGGACTGCTATCATTAAACTTAGACATGCCCAGTTCCTGCAAGTATGTTTTAGCCTCCAGTCCCCTAATCCTCTTTCTTGCTCTTCTCTGCACCTTTCTAGAGTCTCAACATCTTTTTTTTACATCGTGGAGACCAAAACTGGATCCGTTATTCCAAGTGTGGCCCTAACAAGGCCTTACAAAGCTATATTAACACTTCGTGTGTGATCTTGATTCCTCTGTTGGTGAAGCCTAGAACAGCGTTGACTCTTTCGGCAGCGGCTACACACGGCCGGCTCATGATTGATTGTCCCCTAGGCCTCCAAGATGCCTCTCACAGTATATTATATAGTATATAATAAACACAGCTATAGTATTCTTTAGGAGTTATGGTATAACAACCCCTAAAGATACTGCTGTAGTATATCATATACCAGCTGGATACCTGTGCTTCGCTACGAAACTATGTTGGCCGGGCTTAGTTTTGGGGGAGGAAAATAAAGGGAAAAATTTGCCTCTGCCTAACCAGCATCCCATCAGTATTCATCTGGCTAACATCCTGTCAATGCGTGAGAGAGTTGAGGGCTGTTTGGAAAGTGAAACGGTATTCGCTGTGTGAGCAAGAAGGAGACAGCAAGGAGTCTGGGCGTGGCTTAGCTCAACTGTTGTGTACTAAAGCCGCTTGGTGCTGTGTAACTGAAATTGAAACTCCTTTCTTCTACTTGTCTTTTGCATTTGGAAGAGATTTCTTTTCAGGTGGGAAGGGGACTAGAACTCCTTAGCATCAGAGTGTGTTGTTAATAATAATAATAATAATAATAATAATAATAATAATAATAATAATAATAATAATAATAATAATATAGAAATACTAATGCTCTGACGGTCATTTGGAAAAATGCTTTCTTAGTGAGCACCTAGAAGCCAACAGGAAGATACGTGCCAAATTTCAAGTTTGTAGGCTTTATTTTTCTGGAGATTTTGTGATGATGCGTAAGGGGTATTTCGCTTTTATATAGAGTATATAGATTATTATTATTATATAGTAAATACAGCTATAGTATTCTTTGGGGGGTTATGGTATTACTGTATTGCTATAGTATATTATACAGTATATAGCAATGGTGGGTAACCTTTTGGGGCTCCTGTGCCAAAAAATTGTGTGCGCGTTTGCATGCTCTCACTTGTGTGCCAGCACCCGGAAGGCAATCGCGCCCCACCGCCCCTATGCATATGCGTGCAATCCTCACCCACCCACCCCCGCCGCCCCCTTACCTGCACTGCGCCTCACAGCTGATTTTTAGCCGGTTTGAGGCCCTTTTTTCGGCCTCCCAGAGGCTTGAGGAAGGCTTCTGCAGGCCAAAAACTAGGCCCGTCTCATCACTTCTGGTATTTTCGGAAAAACAGGAAGTGATGAAATGTGACTAGTTTTCGGCCTGCAAAGCCTGCAGAAGCTTTCCTCAAGCCTTTGGGAGGCCAAAAAAGGCTTCACACCAGTAGAAAATCAGCTGTGAGGCGCACACATGCGCAGTGAGGTAACTGCCTGCCACTCACGTGCTGGCACAAATGGCTTTGCGTGCCACCTGTGGCACACGTGCCATTTAGGTTCGCCATCACGGGTATATAATAAATACTGGTAGTCCTCGACTTACAGCAGTGCATTTGGTGGTTGTTCGAAGCTACAGCGGCCCCGAAAAGAACTGACTTATGACTTTTTCCCACACTTATGACCGTTGCAGCCTCCTCATGGACATGTGGTCAAAATTCAGAGGCTTGGCAACTGACTTGTATTTATGATGGTTTGCGGTGTCCTGGAGTCACATGACGAACTTTCTTGCCACCGTTAAATGAATCACCTCAGTTGTTAAGTTAGTGACACGGCCGTTAAGTGAATCCGGCTTCCCCGTTGACTTTGCTCGTCAGAAGTCACTTTTTTTTGGTGCCGTTGTAACTTTGAGCGGTCCCTAAAGGAAAGGGTTGTAAGTCGAGGACCGCTTGCCTTCACAATCCTGCCGGGCATCGTATCACTAGACTGCAGATGTTTCTCTTCAAAAAAACGTCCTGCTGCAGATGTTTTTTCTGCAAAGAGAAACTTTCTCCTCCTCCCTCAAAATTATAACGTTGGCTAGTTCCAACATTATAAAATATTGAGTTCGACCTCAAAGAACAGAGCCTGCAATTAGAAGGTGGAAGTTTAGAAATGGCTGGGTTGATCCCTGTCCGTGGCCAACGTAGCGCGCACCACCCAAAACCAAGAATGGCAGATGGGTCAGTCAGACAGCTCCTCCCACCGTAGTTCTGTGCCTAGATCTGCCTCTCCTACAAAGAAGATGCTGAGATTCTGGAACATGTCGGAATACGTGTTGGAGTGTATCTTGGATTGCAGCAACTACAGAATCATTCACCCAGTAGGTGGCAGTCTTTAGTTTGCATCTATGGTTATAATCTATGGTTCTGTTCTAAGTAGAGTTTCCTGTTACAGTTAATACAGTTGAGCAGTAAAGCACATGGTGACTGTTCTCTTGGTTTGCTCTGCTACGTATAAACAGAATTTCGAACAGAAAGCGTGCAGAGAAGAGCAAGTAAGATGATTAGGGGGCTGCAGGAATTGGGTATGTCTAATGAAAGAAAAAGGACTCAGCGGGTGGGAAATGACACATGATAACAGAAGTGAGTTATGACCAATCCTCATACTTATGACTGTTGCAGCATCCCTAGCGTCATGGGATCAACATTTGGTTGCCAACTGACATGTAATCACGGCAGCTGCAGCCTCCTAAGGTCACAGGATCCCCATCCGAGACCCTCTCAGGTGGCTTCTGGCATGCAAAGTCAGTGGGGAAAGCTTTGATTTATTTAATGATGACGTGGTGCACTTAGCGACCGTAGCAATTTGCTCAACAATCATGAAAGCTGGGCACAGTTCAGTTCACAACCGCCTTGCTTAGCAGCAGGAAAATCTGTTCTGAACTGTGGTTCTAAATTGAAGATTACCTGTAATGGCCTAGGAGCTCGCTCACATACACACACACACACACACACGCACACACAAACACACGCATGCACGCGCGTGCACACACACACACTAAATGCATCCTTGCTTTTTCCTTATCCGTTCTTTCCTTCTGGGCGCTGGTTTGAGAGAAACCAAGTGAAGGGAGGATCGCAAAATCATACAATAATAATCATTATTATATCAAGTCACGAGAAGCTCAAAAGTGGGGAAAAAAAATATATGCACCCACTCAAAGAGAAGGCAGATTCCTGCGGTTCAAGCAATCTGTGAAAGAGCAGCGCTTGTTCATTTGTGCTTTAGGCTTTATACATGCTTAGCCTGGTTTTCATAAACAGGGTACACTAGCTAGCCGGTTTTTCTATGGAGCGTCCTATCCGTGCATCGGTTAATAGAAGTATTTTTAGTCATATAAGAATATTTGTAGCTCAGGGTAGATCTGTGGGCTCCTTGGTGCTCTCTGAGCTTGGCTGTTTTCTTGCAGACATTTCATGACCCAACTAGGTAACCTCATCAAGTGCTACAAGGGAGTGGGGTTTGGGGGAGGAGGAGGAGGAGGAGGAGGAGGAGGAGGAGGAGGAGGACGACGGCTGCGGGGTCCTTGGTGCTCTCTGAGCTTGGCTGTTTTCTTGCAGACGTTTCATGACCCAACTAGGTAACCTCATCAGTGCTACAAGGGAGTGGGGTTTGTGGAGGAGGAGGAGGAGGAGGAGGAGGAGGACGACGACGGCTGCGGGGTCCTTGGTGCTCTCTGAGCTTGGCTGTTTTCTTGCAGACGTTTCATGACCCAACTAGGTAACCTCATCAGTGCTACAAGGGAGTGGGGTTTGTGGAGAGGAGGAGGAGGAGGAGGAGGAGGAGAGGAGGAGGAAGAAGAAGAAGAGGAGGAGGAGGACGATGACTGCGGGGTCCTTGGTGCTCTCTGAGCTTGGTGTTTTTCTTGCAGACGTTTCATGACCCAACTAGGGAACATCATCAGTGATAGAGGGGAGTGGGATGTGTGGAGGAGGAAAGGGGAGGAAGAGGAAGAGGAGGAAGAGGAGGAGGAGGAGGAGGAGGAGGAGAACTGTGGGGTCGATGCTCTCTGAGATTGGATATTTTCTTGCAAACATTTCATGACCCAACTAGACAACATCATCAGTGCTTAAAGGAAGGGGGATCGGCTCATTTCTATACAAGTATCTTCCCTGTAGAAAGCAAACCCCCACTACCATTTAGCCCTGATGATATTACCTAGTTTGGTAAGGAAACGTCAGCAAGAAAACGAGCCACGAATGATGGCAAATATACGTGTCTCAGAATAATGTTACAGGATCCAATCCGGGTCGATCATTGGGACCAGAGGTTTAGTTTTCTGAGAAGACTATAAACCTCTGAATCTGGCGACCGACCTAGACTGGATCCTGCAGAAAACAACCAAGCTCAGAGAGCGCCAAGGACCTCCCCATTCATAAAATACATAAAGTTGGCCTCCACCCTGTTTCCAAGTATCGCCTTTCCGGCTGCGAGGATAATTTTCTGCACAATTTAAGGAGAAGTAAGCGTTTGGCAAGCAGGCACAGGAGTCTATTTATTTTTAAAAAGGAGAAGCTCCCAAAAAGGAAATACACCCAACGGTACATCTTTTTCAAAACCGGGTTCCTCTTTCCAGAGAAAGAGTGAGTGAGTGAGTGAGTGAGTGAGTGAGAGAGAGAGAGAGAGAGAGAGAAAGAGAAAGAGAGAGAGAGAGAGAGAGAAATATAAGAAACTAACTTTGCTAGGAAACTATGTGGTCGGTCTTAGTTTTTGGGAAGGAAAATAAAGGGGGAAAAAATTCTGCCTCTGCCTACCAGCATCCATCGGTATTCATCTGGCCAGCGTCCTGTCAGTGGTGTGAGGGAGCTGAGGGCTGTTTGGAAACTGAAAGAGTATTTGCTGTGTGAGCAAGACGGAGACAGCAAGGAGCCTGGGCGTGACTTAGTTCAACTGTTATCATAAACACATGATAGCGGTCTTCCAAGATTTGAGGGGCTGCCCCAGAGAGGAGGAAGGGGGTCAAGCTATTTTCCAAAGCACCAGAAGGCCAGACATGGAATAATGGATGGAAACTGAACAAGGAGAGATTCAACCTGGAAATAAGGAGAAACTTTCGGACTGTGAGAACCATCAACCCGTGGAACAGAAGTTGCCTTTGGAAGCTGTAGGAGCTTCATCACTGGAAGCTTCCAAGAAGAGACCGGACTGCCATCTGTCAGAAATGGTGCAGGGTCTCCCGCTTGGGCAGGGGGTTGGACTAGATGACCTACAAGGTCCCTTCCAACTCTGCTTATCTGTTATCTTAAAGTTGCTTGGTGCTGCTGTGAAACGGAAACGAAACTCCTCTCCTCCGCTTGTGTTTTGCATTTGGAAGAGATTTCTTTTTTTCAGGTGGAGAGGGGGAGTAGAACTCCTTAGCATCAGAGCTCTTAATAACGATAATATAGGAAATATTAATGCTCTGATGGTCCTTTCGAAAAAATCCTTTCTTAGTGAGCACCAAGAGGAACCTGCGTGCCAAATTTCAAGTTTGTAGGCTTTAGGATTCTGGAGATTTTGTGATGATGCATGAGTGGTATTTCGCTTGTATATACTGTATATAGAAGATTATTTCTGCAGTCCAACGCATCTCTCTCAACCATAGAAGGAGAGCTGTCTTAATACAGGACGTTGGGCATATCAAAAAGGCTATTGGTAACACCCTGGAGTGAGGAACGAATGACCTTTTTAGGACTTGTGGACTTCAACTCCCAGAGTTCCCTAGTCTGCATGTTGAAGTCCACCCATCTCAACGCATGCCGGCTGGGGAATTCTGGGAGTGGAAGCCCCCAATTCATAAAAGGGCCATAGTTCCCCATTCCTGGTGACCCCTTTCCCAGCTAACAAAATATCACTGGATGCCGCGAAGTGGCTAGATTGATGTCTGATTTAAATTACGTTTTATTCATCTTACACACAGTCCTTGACTTAGAACCATTTGTTTAGGGACCAGGGGAGGAGAACTGTGGGGTCCTTGGTGCTCTCTGAGCTGGGTTGTTTTCTTGCAGACGTTTCATGACCCAACTAGGTAACACCATCAGTGTTAGAAGGGAATGGAGTGTGCGGAGGAAGAGGAGGGGGGAGCAGGAGGAAGGAGAGGAGGAGGAGGGGGAGCTGGAACAGGGGGAGGGGGAGGAGGGAAGAAAAGGAGGAGGAAGAGAAGGAGGAGGAGAATTGTGGGGTCCTTGGTGCTCCCTGAGGTGGGTTATTTTCTTGAAGACGTTTCATGACCCTACTAGGTAACAATATGAGGGCTAGAAGGCAAAGGATTTGCAGAGGGGAGGAGGGAGGAGGAGAATTGTGGGGTCCTTGGTAGTCTCTGAGATTGGCTGTTTTCTTGCAGATGTTTCATGGCCCAACTAAAGAACACTAAATGAATGATTATAAGTCGAGGACTATCTGTATTCTGGGGAGTGTCCACTCCACTCAGTTTAGGTAGCCCAATAATACTCCGTGTTGGCCACTGGAAAACTGTCCGGACTTCAACCCCCAGAATTCTGAACGGCTGGGGAATTCTGGGAATCGAAGTCTGGGCATCTTAACCAAGTGGCCACCCAGAAAATCTCTGCTCTAGGTTACAGGAAAAGCCCCAATCTCGTTTCCCCCTTCTTTCTTCCCTGCCTTATACTGGAGAGTGATGGGGCTACTACAAAGACTCTCATCCCCGCCCAGCCACGCCCCGGAGACACGTGTCCGTCGGACAGGGGATCCAAGGAGGCTGGGCCGCTGTACTTCCCCGTTCCTCCCGAGGGTTTAATTGCAGGGATTTCAAAGGGAAGAAAGAAAGAAAGAAAAAAGCCACAAGGACAATCTTGGATCGAAGACGGGATGGTAATTATGGTGCATTTGAGAGAAGAGAAATCTCATCTTCCTGTTGGATTTAGGGAGAAGCCAAGCCACGTTCCTGGGGGCTGAATCCTGGCGTGACCCCTCTCTACTCCAAGGCTACTCCAAGGCTACACCAAGGTTACTCCAAGGCTACACCAAGGCTACACCAAAGCGTGCTTCCCTTGCATGGCATCCAACACGTTGCCATCGCCATCCTACTCTTTTCCTGGGTAGACTTTGATCTTTAGGATCCCGTGGGATTTCCTCCCCCGCCCAATGCGTTACAGGGACTTACAACCGTTCGTTTAGTGACCATTTGAAGACGGCACTGGAAAAAAAGCGACCTATGACCGTTTTTCACACTTAGAAACAGATAACAGATAATCAGAGTTGGAAGGGACCTTGTAGGTCATCTAGTCCAACCCCCCGCCCAAACAGGAGACCCTACACCATTTCTGACCGATGGCAGTCCAGTCTCTTCTTGAAAGCCTCCAGGGATGAAGCTCCCACAACTTCTGAAGGCAACTTCTGTTCCATGGGTTGATGGTTCTCACTGTCAGAAAGTTTCTCCTTATTTCCAGATTGGATCTCTCCTTGAGTCACTTTCCATCCATTATTCCTTCTCTGGCCTTTGGGTGTTTTAGAAAATAGCTTGACCCCCTTCCTCCTCTCTGGGGCAGCCCCTCAAATACTGGAAGATGCTCTCCTGTCTCCCCTGGTCCTTCTCTTCCCTAGACTAGCCAGGTCCAGTTCCTGCAACCGTTCGTCGTATGTTTGAGCCTCCAGTCCCCCAATCATCCTGGTTGTTCTTCTCTGCCCTCTTTCCAGAGTCCCAACATCTTTTTTATAGTGTGGTGGCCAAAACTGGATGCGGTACTCTAGGTGTGGCCTTACTAAGGCTTTGTAGAGTGGTATTAGTACCTCCCTTGATCTCAATTGTATCCCTCTGTTAATGCAACTTAGGATTGCGTTGGCTTTTTTGGCTGCTGCTGCACAACATCGGCTCCTATTTAGCTGGTTGTCCACTAAGACTCCGAGATCCCCCTCCCAGTTCCTGCTATTGAGCCTGGTTCCACCCAGTCTATTATATGTGTCCTTTGGGTTTTTCTTGCCTAAGTGTAGGACTTTCCTTTTCTCTACATTGAATTTCATTTTGTTAGATACGACCCAGTGTTCTAGTCTGGATCTTGAGCCTATTTTGGGGGGTGTTAGCTATTCCTGCTTGCAAACCGAAAGTGCATTCCATAAATGTTTTTTTTCAAAGATAGTAACTAGGTGACTGAAGTTTCTGCCGTGCAAAATTCTAACTGGAGAGCCGGATGGATGACTCTGGGCTATGGAGGTGTCCCATTGGAGAATAGGAATTAGGATTACATCCGGGTGGGGGGAAAAACCAGGGTCAAGGGTGACAATGAATGATGTGCCTGAGAGTCGGCTACACCCAGGCAGTGCCGGCATGTTAAACTCCCAATAAATCCTTTGGAAGTTTTGGAAGTTTGTTTCGAGACTCAGGATTTAAAAAGGGGGGAACTGCCGGAGCCCTGACAGTTAGGTTAATGACACGGCCATTCAGTGAACCTGTCTTTTCTATTTGCTTGTCGGAAGGTCGTAAAAGGGGATCATGTGACCCCAGGACTGTCATAAATACGAGTCATTTTCGCAGAGTGTCTGAATTTTGATCATGTGACGCACAGGGAGGCTGCAACGGTCGTTAAGTGTGGAAAACGGTCCTTTTTTTTTTGTTCCCAGCACTGTTGCAACTCTGAAACGGTCACTAAATGGAACCATTGTAAGTCAAGGACTACCTGCCGTTAAAAGGAGCCTCTGTCTTGCGGGGACTTTGGGAATGTGTGGGGATAAGCAGCGGGGAGCGTTGACATTAAACGGTCTTTCTGGACCGTTTAATGTCAGGAGTAGAAACGCAGCCATTTGTAAATTACAAAATACCCAAAAGGCACATTTTGCCCTCAGGGCTGAGAGGCATTTTAATTCCACGTTTTGCTTTTAAGAGACATCCACATGGGAAGCTCCTGGATGCATTCCCTGGCAAGGCATCGAAGGAGGAGGAAGGCTTCACCTCAAATCACCTACTACCCCTTCCAATGTAATGGGAGGTTGGAAACGGCAGGGTATTTTTAAGAATAATTGTCTGAGAATGCTGACTGTTTTATGCACGTTGCTGTCGTGCTGGATCAACCCACACCACAG
The DNA here is from genome assembly GCF_049901715.1 of Pseudonaja textilis. NCBI lineage: Eukaryota > Metazoa > Chordata > Lepidosauria > Squamata > Elapidae > Pseudonaja > Pseudonaja textilis. Next base: position 2,989,028 of record NC_141990.1, on the reverse strand, counting down.
TTACCAATCTGAGTAAGGGCGGGTGGGGGAGATATAAGAGGAGGGCAGAGAGAGAGAGGGAGGGATTGAGGAGGGAGAGAAGGAGAACAAAGGAGGGGAGGAGAGAAAGAAAGAACTTTGTATTTTAACCTTGGAAAGGAATAAAATTTCATATCGGAGAAGAGAGGGAAGGAGGGAGGGAGAGAGGGAGAGAGGGGGTGGAAAGAAAGAATGTACTTTAACTTTGGAAATAAATAAAAATTTATATCAGAGAAGAGAAGGGAGGAAGGAGGGAGAGAGGGAAGGAAAGAAAGAATTTTTTTAAAAAAACTTGGAAATAAATAAAATTCATATCAGAGAAAGAAAGAAAAAAGAGGGAGAGAGGGAGGGAGAGGGAGAAAGAAAGAACGTATTTTAACCTTGGAAATAAATAAAAATTAATATCAGAAGACAAGGAAGGAAGGAAGGAGGGAGGGAAGGAAGAAAGGAAAGAACGAACCTTGGAAATAAACAAAATTCTTACCAGAGAAAGAAAGAAAAAAGAAAAAGGGATAGAAAAAAGAAATAGAGAAAGGAAGGAAGGAAGGAAGGAAGGAAGGAAGGAAGGAAGGAAGGAAAAGAACATTGTGTTTTAATCTTGGAAATAAATAAAATTCATATCAGAAACAGAAAGACAGAAAGAAAGAGAGAGAGAGACAGAGAGAGAAAGCAGGAAAGAACATTTTATTTTAATCTTGGAAATAAAATAAAAATTCATAAGAAGTAAAAAGAAAAAAGGAAGGAAAGAAGAAAGAAAGAAAGAAAGAATTTTAACCTTGGAAATAAATAAAATTTATATCAGAGAAAGAAAAAAGAAAGAGAGACAGAGAGAAAGAAAGAAAGAAAGAAAGAAAAAAAGGAAGGAGGGAAGGAAGGAAGGAAAGAGAGAGAACATTGTGTTTCAACCTTGGAAATAAATAACATTCTTATCAGAGACAGAAAGAAAGAAAGAAAAAGACAGGAAGAAAGAAAGACAGACAGACAGTAAGAAAGAAGAGAGAGAAAACAGGAAAGAACATTTTGTTTTAATCTTGGAAATAAAATAAAATTCATAAGAAAGAAGAAGGAAGGAAGGAAAGAAAGAGAAAGAAAGAAAGAAAGAAAGAAAGAAAGAAAGAAAGAAAGAAAGAAAGAAAAGAAAGAAAGAGAACATTGTGTTTCAACCTTGGAAATAAATAACATTCTTATCAGAGACAGAAAGAAAGAAAGAAAAAGACAGGAAGAAAGAAATACAGACGGACAGTAAGAAAGTAGAGAGAGAAAGCAGGGAAGAACATTTTGTTTTAATCTTGGAAATAAAATAAAATTCATAAGAAAGAAGAAGGAAGGAAGGAAGGAAGGAAGGAAGGAAGGAAGGAAGGAAGGAAGGAAGGAAGGAAGGAAGAAAGAAAGAAAGAAAGAAAGAAAGAAAGAAAGAAAGAAAGAAAGAAAGAAAGAAAGAAAGAAAGGAGAAAGCCCAGTTCTGTCAGGATTTGGGCTTGTATTGCCCAAGAACTCCTGGTGTTTCCTAGCCCGCCTTGTGGCGAAGAGCGATGATTTTCCTCCCTTAAATATCCCGTCCCCATGGTGATGGCACCTTGTGATAGATGCCTACACACTTCCAGATTGTGGGTCCAACTGCCGAGAGAGAGAGAATCTGCGATTAGCTTCCCTAACCCTGAATCCTTGTCTCGCCTTTTTTTCTCTGTTATCTTCCTACCACTTGAATCTCCCTCCAAGTTCTGGCTTCTTTTGCCCACAGCTGTTCTGCTCACTGGGCTGCCGTCCTTTTCAATATTCTAGTCCTCAATGTTTTCTCCATTAGCTGCCTGTCATCTCTCTCCCCAAAAGCCCATCCCGTTAAGAGTTCTGCAAGTTTTCCTGTGTCGAGTCAAATCCCTCAATCGCCCAGTTCTTGGTTTTTTGTTTTTAATTCAAATTTTCTTAAATGTAGTAAGGAAAATACATATTTAGTTATTCCTATATTAACTGCTGCTAGGATTGTATTTGCACAAAATTGGAAGAGTGAAGAGATACCTACAGATGAGAATGGGATTAAGAAAATACTACTGTGCAGAAATGAGTAGATTAACCTTGGCAATTAAGGAGAAAGTGAAAACTGAATACTATATGCTATGGGATTTATTCTACCAATGGTTAAATAATAAAAATGGAAGTTAGAAATGGGGAAACAAAATTAAGACGATGTGTTAAAAGAAGAAGATATGTTAAAAGAGATAAGTTAATATGGTGACTAATATGTTGAATATCACTACATTAATCTCTATATATAAAAGCGAAATAATACCCCTCACGCATCATCACAAAATCTCCAGAACCGTAAAGGTTACAAACTTGAAATTTGGCACGTCTGTTCCTCTTGGCTTCTAGGGGCTCCTTAAGAAAGGGTTTTTCGAAATGACCACCAGAGCATTAATATTTCCTATATTATTATTAACACGCTCTGATGCTAAGGAGTTCTACTCCCCCACCCCACCTGAAAAGAAATCTGCTCCAAATGCAAAACACAAGCAGAGGAGTTTCAGTTTCACAGCACCAAGCAGCTTTAGTCCAGAACAGTTGAGCTAAGCCACACCCAGGCTCCTTGCTGTCTCCTTCTTGCTCACACAGCAAATCCTGTTTCAGCTTCCAAACAGCCCTCAACTCTCTCACACACCGACGGGACGCTAGCCAGATGAATACCGATGGATGCTGGTTGGCAGACGCAGAATTTTTTTCTCTTATTTTCCTCCCCCCAAAACAAAGCCCGACCGCATAGCTTCATAACGAATCACGGGTATCCAGCTAGCATTGTATGAACAATAGGTGGATATTGCTATGTTAAACACTGTAGAATTAATATGTAACAAAGAATGTGGTGACTTTGATTATTGTTTAACGGGGAGATCGGAAGAAGCTGCAAGGTCAGCTTTTGTTTTGCTTTAGCTGGGCTTCCGTGTTTAAGATCTCCCCCTCCCTCAAAAATAACAGATGCAAAGGCAGCCCCACTTTTCTCTTCCTCCTGGGAAGTATTCCTTCCTTCCTTCCTTCCCTCCCACTTGCCTCTCCATTCCTCCTTCCTCCCTCCCTCCATTCCTCTTTCTCCATCCCTCCATCCTTCCTTTCTTCTTTCCTTCTTTTCCTTTCCTTTCCTTTCCTTTCCTTCCCTTCCTCCCGGCTCCCTCCCTCCTGCCTCTCCATTTCTCTTTCCTTCCTTCCTTCCTTCCTTCCTTCCTTCCTTCCTTCCTTCCTTCCTTCCTTCCTTCCTTCTTTCCTCTCTCTCTCCATCCTTCCTTTCTTTCCTTCCTTTCCATTCTTTCTTCCTTTCCTCCCTCCCTCCTTCCTTCCTTCCTGCTTGCCTCTCCATTCCCCCTTCCTTCTTCCCATCCTCCATTCCTCTCTCCAACCTTCCTTTCTTCTTTCCTTCCTTTCCATTCTTTCTTCATTTCCTCCCTCCCTCCTTCCTCCTTTCCATCCTTTCAATCCTTCCTTCCTTCCTTCCTTCCTTCCTTCCTTCCTTCCTTCCTTCCTTCCTTCCTTCCTTCTTGCCTCTCCATTCCTCCTTCCTTCTCCCACCCTCCATTCCTCTCGCTCCTTCCTTCCTTCCAATTAAATTTTCACAGCAGCTATGTTCCCATAACCCTCTTAAAATGATTAGCTTGAACATGGAAATTGGTGGATATGTGTCCTGGGTGCTTTTGTTAGTTGGATTTTCGGAGAACTAAATCCAGAAAACGAGTAATCAGGTGAATGCAGACCCTCTGAGTTATTACAGATTAAACAGCCACCGAGGAACGATATTTCAAACCGATATACTTTATTCAGATATATGGGTAATCAGAATACAGTAAATTAAGTTTGTTGTTTTGCTTTTTCCAGCTAGATGGCAGCATCTAGCCAACCTTGGCTAATTTTGCTAACTTAATTTGGATCTGGTCAGTAGTTGGATGGAGGGAACCCCAGGGCTGGTCAGCTAAATTGGGAAACTGAGAAAATAACCACAGGAAGCCATGACTACACCCCTCCATATCTGTTGCAACAAAACTACATAAACATTCTAAGCCAAGGAGGTTTCCCCTAACCTGCTTTTTTTAGGCCTCAATGCTCTATTATTCCACCCCATTCTGTCCTCTAAGGGGCTTTCTTATGTTTTTTTTAAAAAATGTCCTTTTGTCTGGAAAATCCTTGTTCTTTGCAAAAGACCACACATTCAGGAGGTGCGTTACAAACAGGAATAAAAGATGGAGCTGTGGAGTGATTTAAAGATGTACAAGCAAATATCATTTCTCAAATTGATCTGCATTAAACTACATACACAGATGCTATAAATAGAAACATTTTTTGCAGAATGCATCATCCATCGGAATTATTGGTTAAAATTATCATTAAACCCCAGCACCCCGCAGGGCAAAATGTCATCCCCCGCAACCCCGCTGCCTCTTTCACCTTCCAAAAAAAAAAAAACCCCAACCTTCTTACCTGAGCTTTCTCACCTGTCCTTTTAAAGATGCTCAGTCCTTCTGCAATTCTTCGCTTTGCAAAGGGGTCCGGTAGGGGGCGCAAGACTCCCGAGCCCACCAAAAACTACACGTCCCATCTGCCCAATTGAGCGCGAATTTGGCCACCCAACCTTGGAAGGCACGCCGGGATTGGTAGTCCGGCTGAAACCAAGCAGCGGGATTGGGTAAGAGGCGCGCTTGCGCACTCGAATCCAAACGAATGGAGGGTTTGTGATTTTTTTTTTTTCCCCCTCCCCTCTTCGGGGATTGGACTAAATTTCCCATGAAGCTCCGCGGGGTTTCCCCCTATTGGGAAAGCCGGGGCGAGCGGCGAACGGCACGACGGGAACTGTAGGCTTCGAGTTGTGAGGGGGGGAAAAAGAGAAAGAAGCTCAAATGGCGGCGGCCTTCCCCAGAGCCCCGAAGAAGCCCGATGAAGCCGGCAAGGCGACGGAAGCGGCCTCGCCGCTGCAGTACAGCCTCCTGCTGGAGTACCTGGTGGGCGAAAAGCGAGGCCCGAGGCCGGATTTCCCGCCGGGCGTCCTCGGGGGTTTCCCGGCGCCGGTCAAGAGCCCCGAGCAGAAGATGGTCGAGCGCGCCATGGAAAGCTGCGCCTTCAAGGCGGCGCTGGCCTGTGTCGGCGGTGGGTGTCTTCCGAAGGAGCCTGGAAGGCCGACTTCACCACCCCCCGCACCCTCTGCCTCGCTAGAGTCACGAGGACTACAACTTCCATCAGCCTGTGATATTCCAGGCGGCCGCTAGGGGGGGCGATAGAGAGGAACTTCTGCGGTTCTCTGCTGCCCCCTGGCGGCCGTGGCGAGAGTTGCAGCTCTAGTGCGCCATTCCTGCCTCAGGGCTCCGGAGTGGGTGAGGATGATGGGTGAGGTAGTTCCTCACCCCCCAGGAAGGAGGAGGCTAGGTTTGCCGGAAAATTTATTTTTAATTATTTATTTTCATTTATTTAACAATTGGCCACCCTTCTCAAAGAGCTCTCCTGTTTTCATGCGTTTATGAAATTTAGCTATCGGCCGTCTGTGTTAACCCACCTAATACTGCCCCGCCCTCCAGTTTTCCCCAAAACAACAACCCTGTGAGGTGGGCTAGGCTGAGAGAAAGAGGGATTGGCCCCAAATCACTCAGCTGGCCCAAGGCGGGACTAGAACTCCCAGACTCCTGGTGATTGGCTCAAAGTCACCTAGTTGGGTTGCATGCCCAAGGCGGGAATTAGAACTCCCAGTCTCCTTGTGATTGATTCAAAGTCACCCAGTTGGGTTGCATGCATAAGGCGGGACTAGAACTCCCACTCTCCTGGTGATTGGCTCAAAGTCACCCAGTTGGGTTGCATGCATAAGGCGGGACTAGAACTCACTGTCTCCTGGTGACTGGCTCAAAGTCACCCAGTTGGGTTGCATGCATAAGGCGGGACTAGAACTCCCCATCTCCTGGTGATTGGCTCAAAGTCACCCAGGTGTCTTTCATGCCCAAGGCGGGAATTAGAACTCACTGTCTCCTGGTGATTGGCTCAAAGTCACCCAGTTGGGTTGCATGCATAAGGCGGGACTAGAACTCCCACTCTCCTGGTGATTGGCTCAAAGTCACCCAGTTGGGTTGCATGCATAAGGCGGGACTAGAACTCACCGTCTCCTGGTGATTGGCTCAAAGTCACCCAGTTGGGTTGCATGCATAAGGCGGGACTAGAACTCCCACTCTCTTGGTGATTGGCTCAAAGTCACCCAGTTGGGTTGCATGCATAAGGCGGACTAGAACTCACCGTCTCCTGGTGATTGGCTCAAAGTCACCCAGTTGGGTTGCATGCATAAGGCGGGACTAGAACTCACTGTCTCCTGGTGATTGGCTCAAAGTCACCCAGCGAGCATTCGTAAGATGGGAACTAAAACTCTCCATTTTCCTGGTGATTGGCTCAAAGTCACCCAGTTGGCTTTCATGCCCAAGGCGGGAACTAGAACTCACCATCTCCTGGTGATTGGCTCAAAGTCACCCAGCCAGCTTTCATTCCAAAGGTGAGAACTAGAACTCACTGTCTCCTGGTGATTGGCTCAAAGTCACCAAGCCAGCTTTCATGCCTAAAGTGGGACTAGCATTCCCCATCTCCACGCACAGTGCATGGACAAAGCCAGATTCACTTAATGACCAAATGATTCATTTAAGTACGGTGATCCACTTAAACGTGGCAAGAAAGCTCTTAAAAGCGGCAAAACTCACTGAAAAACTGTCTTGCTTAGCAACAGAAATGTTGGGCTCAAAGTGTGGTTGTAAGAGAAGAACTACCTGTGTCTGACTACCTTGTAAAGTGGGGAGAGCATGAAAGCAAGCCCTTTGACTCCCCATTTGCAGGATTCTCCAGACATGCATCCATCATTTCGATCTTGGGTGAAGTGCCCTTGACTGACCTCTTTCCAATTCTGACCTGGCAGGTTTCGTCCTGGGAGGTGCCTTTGGCGTGTTCACCGCTGGCATCGATACCAACGTGGGCTTTGACCCTAAGGATCCCTACCGCACGCCGACAGCCAGAGAGGTCTTGAAAGATATGGGGCAGCGGGGAATGTCGTACGCCAAAAACTTTGCCATCGTGGGCGCCATGTTCTCTTGCACTGAATGCCTGGTGGAATCTGTGAGTAACTTCCTTGTTTTGATCTTGATTGAGAAAAGGGTCTGGGGGCTATATCGTATGATGAACGGTTGAGGGAGAGAGAGCTAGGAGGTATATATATATATATATATATATATATATATATATATATATATATATATATATATATATATATATATATATATATGGATCTTTGTGTTCGGGTTTTCTCCGCGTAAGATTCGAAGTATCTAGGCAACGTTTCGATGAAGTCTCATTCATCATCTTCACGCTTCTGTCTCCGTCTCTGTGCTTCTCAGAGTAATGTGAGATTGCAGCTGCTTCCTCCTTTTAACTGCCAGTGGGGTGGGACTTGATTGGGTGGGGGCTTGGCTGTGTTCTGATTGGGTGGGGTGTGTTCTCATTGGTAGGGGTTTGGCTGTGTTCTGATTGGTTGGGGATTAGCCATGTTCTGATTGGTTGGAGCGTGTTCTGTTCAGGTGGGGGCTTGGTTGTGCTCAGGTTAGTCTTAGTTGCTGGGGGATTTAACCCCCAACCAATCAGAACACAGCCAAACCCCCTACCAATGAGAACACACCCCACCCAATCAGAACACAGCCAAGCCCCCACCCAATCAAGTCCCACCCCACTGGCAGTTAAAAGGAGGAAGCAGCTGCAATCTCACATTACTCTGAGAAGCACAGAGACGGAGACAGAAGCCTGAAGATGATGAATGAGACTTCATCGAAAGCGTTGCCTAGATACTTGAATCTTACGCGGGAGAAAACCCGAACAACCAAAGATCCACATACAAACACCGCGAGAACCTCAGAAAACAAATATATATATATATATATATATATACAACCTAGAGGTTTATTCTTTCAAACTTTTAGACTCATACTGGAGGCCATCCTCAGGGAACTTTTCATTCTTCAGCTGGGCTGTTGTGTGTATAGTATCCAGTTTCCCCCAAAATATGACCTATCCCAAAAGTAAGTCCTAGCTTGATTTTTACACATGCACCCAATATAAACCCTACCTCCAAAATAAGCCCTAATTAAGATCCCGCCCACTCCAGAGTGAATGGGTAAAAATTAAGCTAGGGTGGAAATGGAGGGTGGAGCTGCCCTACTACCTACCTTTGGACAGGTGTAGCCAGGCCTCACACACCCCGACACCTGCCTTGCCGGCCCATTTCTTCTGCAGCCGGCAAAGCTGGCAAGGCTTTCATGAAGGTCTCTAGCTGATAACAAAACTCAGGATCGATCCAGAGCTCTCTTGTCGGCTGCAGAGGCCTTCAGGAAAGCCTTACTGGCTGCAGAAGAAGAAGTTCCTGAAGGCCTCTGACAGCGAAAAGGAGGCTGGGGGTGATGTGTGCAAGTGAGGTTAGTCAGTGGAGGACATCCCCTGAAAATAAGACCCGGTGCCTTTTTTGGTGGCAAAAAAATATACAAGACAGGGTCTTATTTTCGTGGAAACATGGTATTTATGTGGTACCTGGTTGTGTGTGGCTTTTAGTTGTTAATTAGGACCATGTGGCGGGCTGTTAACACATTGATGTTTCCTTGTGCTGCTGCACCTTCAGCTCCTAAGTATGTGGTAAGCTGATAGTAAATCCACACATCCTTTGACTTAACAAGGGGCTTGTGTCCCAGGCTTCGATCATTTCTCTGGCTATTTCTGCCCCTGCTCGGCCGACAATCGTAGCAGTCACGAAATGAAATGCATGTCCTTGTTCCTTGCAATGTGAGGCTACTAATGAGTTGGAGTGTCCTTGTCTTAACTGCTCACTCATGTTCTTAGAAGACTACACTTTTCGGAGAGAGAGAAGTTTCCTTGAGGATGGGCTCCACGAGTCCAGAATCCTAGAAGAAGAGACCTCTGGCCCTGGTAACCGACTCCGATTGAATCCCGCAACATTATCCTGGGAGCACGTATATTTGCTTTCATTCGCTAGCTATGCCTAGCTCAGGGGTGTCTCTTTCATCGAGGGCTTCATCAGGGTTGTGTTTGACCTCAGGGGGCCGGGGTGGGCGTCGCCAGGGTTGTTGTGCCCAACTCGGGGGCACCTGTGTGGCCTGAGCCATCTGACCGTGAAAACGGGCTCCCAAGCTCCGTTTTCAGCCGTGGCTGCCTCCTGCAAGCCTCCGCCAGCGAAAACCCTCCCGAGCTCCGTTTTCTCCGGCAGAGGCGCCGCGGGCCAGATCTAAGCACCCCGCAGGCCAGATTCATCCTCCGGGCCTTGAGTTTGACACCCCCTGATCTAGCCTATTGAAGAGAAGAATTAGGGTGGACCTGATAGCAGTCTTCCCCTGAAACGCCAATGCTTTGACGCATCAGATGAGAAGAAAGGACTCCCCGGAGGAGACTCCGACGTTGGGAGAAATGGAAGGCCGAAAGGGCACGGGGGCGGCAGAAGACGAGATGGATAGATAGCATCAACAACACAATGGACGTGAATTTGGGCAAACTTAGCCGCTGAACAGCACCAACAAAGATCTTCCAGTCCTTTAGAGCAGTGGTCCCCAACCATTTTTTGTGCCACGGCCCGGTACCGGCATCACAAAATGATCCGCGGCCCGGTACCGGCATCAGCACGCATGACAAGGCAAGGCGAGCCGAGCGACCGCCAGCCAGCCGCCCCCGCTTCTCCCGCCACCTTCAACTCCTCCTTTGTACCTTTGTCGATGGGCTTCGCGGGACGGCTTGGGACGGTCGCTCGGCTCGCCTTGCCTTGGGTGCCGAAAGAATTCTCGCGCCTTAGTTTCGTTCGAAGCCGCCCCCCCTTTCGATGAAACTAAGGCGCGAGATTCTTTCAGCACCCAAATGCCGCTTTCCAACGGAAAAGCTCACCTGGAAGCACTTTCTCGTCAAACAAGATGGCGGCGCCCAGCAAACCGGCGGCCCGGTAGGAAATGTTCCACGGACCGGTACCGGAGAGCAGGACAAGAAGCAATGAGTGAACAAACAATCATTACGGAGAGATCTAACCTCGAATTAAGGAGAAATTTCCTGACCGTGAGAACAATTAATCCACGGAAAATCTTGCCTCCTGGAAGTGGGGGTGCTCCCATTGCTGGAAGTTTTCAAGAATAGACCGGACAACCATTTGACCAGGATGGTATGAAAGTCTCCTACCTTAAGCCAGGGGGTTGGACTAGAAGGCCTCCAAGGTTCCTTCCAGCCTTATGTTCCAGGATCTTGGTTTCATTCCCTTAAAAACAAGAAGAGGAAGGGCGACAGTCTCCGTCCTTCTGTGTCCTTGTAACCAGAGCTGCCCACATCCTGTTTTTAGAGCTCTTTTCTCTGGCACCGTCTGGTTTTTCTTTGAGCTTAGAAGATAGGGAGGATCCCTAATGCATTAATGCATTTTGTTTTTAATAATAGAAAAAATACGTGCGGTTTCCGAGAGCAAAGGCAGTCATTAAAATATCATACGTTCGGGAACTCTGCCTCTCAGAGCCTCTCAGTCGCCAGCCTTTTCAGAGTTCAGACTCTTGGGTTGCTTCACCTGGGACACAGACACAGGTGTAGTCAGCGGTGCCCGAGATCCCGGTACCTCATTATCGTTTTTGCTTCACTGATGGTTTTTATATCGTCAGCATAAATTGGTGGCGGAATGCAGTCCGCAGAGACAGTAGAGCTTGGAAAATAAATAGGAAGAGGGTGAAGGTGGACCCTCTCCGGTCGCCTCAGATGGGCATCCTATAGCCCTAGCCCTTAGACTTATATACCGCTTTATATTGCCTCACAGCCCACTCTAAGCAGTTTACAGAGTCAGCCTCTGACCCCCAACAATCTGGGTCCTCATTTAACGCATCTCAGAAGGATGGAAGGCCGAGTCAATCTTGAGCAGGTCAGGATCGAACGCCTGGTAATGGGCAGAGTTAGTCTGCAATAATGCATTATAAGCACTGTGCCACTATGGATTCCTTCCTTCCTTCCTTCCTTCCTTCCTTCCTTCCTTCCTTCCTTCCTTCCCTTCCTTCCTTCCTTCCTTCCTTCCTTCCTCCCTCCCTCCCTCCCTCCCTCCCTCCCTCCCTCCCTTCCCTTCCTCCCCCAACAATAGACCTTAAGACTTATATGCCACTTCACAGTGCTTTCCAGCCCTCTCTAAGCCGTTCACAAAGCCAGACTCTTGCCCCCAACTCTCTGGGTCCTCATTTTACCCACCTTGGAAGGATGGAAGGCGGAGTCAACCTTGAGGTGGTAAGGATCGCACTCCAGTCTGGGGGCAGAGTTGGCCTGTCATACTGCATTTTAACCACTGTGCCACAGGAAGGAAAAAAGGGAAGGGAAGGGAGGAAGGAAGAAGGAAGGAAGGAAGGAAGGAAGGAAGGAAGGAAGGAATAGCATTTGCACTTATATACTGCTTCCCCGTGCTTTCCAGCCGCTTTCTAAGCGGTTTATAGAGCCAGCCTCTTGCCCCCAACACTCTGGGTCCTCATTTTACCCACCTCAGAAGGACGGAAGGCTGAGTCAACCTTCAGCCTGGTAGATTCGAACTCCTAAATTGAAGGCAGTTGGCAGCCAGCCAAAGTAGCCGGCAGTACCGCATTCTAATCACTGCCCCACCACGGCTCATATTTACTAAATATAAATTTAATCAATATAAATTCACAGAGTGAAATCTAATACTTAGGCAGATAGTTGCTTTCGTCTGGGAAACTTCTGTTTGTAGGCGAACAGCAATAAAGAGCTATAGGTAGTCCTCGTCTTACGACCACAGTTAAGCCCCAAATTTCCCTGTTTAAGCCAGACACTTGTCAAGTGAGCCTTGCCCCCATTTTACAACCTTTCTTGCCACCGTTGTTAAGTGAATCTGACTTCCCCACTGAATTGGTTCCTCAGAAAGTTGAAAAAGGGGATCACATGACACGCACACACACACACACACCAGCAACTGTCATAAATGTGAGTCAGTTGTCAAGTGTCTAAAGTTTGATCCTGGGGATGCTTCAGAGGTCGTTGTGTGAAAAACGGTCTTAAGTCAGTTTTTTTCCCAGTGCTGTAGTCACTTTGAATGTCACTAAATGAACGATTGTAAGTTGAGGACCATCTTTATTCCACAGTTTGGTTTTGGTTCTTTGGGCCTGACAGTTTCTAGTCATGAAAGAAGCTCTTCACAACCTATTCTATTCTATATTCTATATTCTATTCTATATTCTATTCTATTCTGTTTTCTATTCTATTCTACATTTTATTCTCTGTTCTATTTTCTATTCTTATTCTACTCTGTATTCTCTATTTTCTATTTTATTCTCTGTTCAATTCTTAAATTCTTATTCTATTCTATTCTCTATTCTATATTTTATTCTCTATTCTGTTCTATATTTTATTCTCTTCTCTTCTATTCTCTGTTTTCTATTCTGTTCTATTCTATATTTTATTCTCTGTTCTATTATTCTATTCTCTATTTTATTTTTAAATTCTTATTCTATTCTATATTCTATTCTTAAATTCTTATTCTAGTCTGTTCTATTCTTAAAATCCTTATTCTATCTATTCTCTATTTTATTCTCTGTTCTTAAATTCTTATTCTATTCTATATTCATTCTTATTCTTATTCTATTCTGTTCTATTCTTAATATTCTTATTCTATTCTCTGTATTTTCTATATTTTATTCTCTATTCTAATTCTATTCTCTATTTTCTATTCTCTATTTTATTCTCTATTCTATTCTTAAATTCTTATTCTATTCTTATTCTCTTCTTACTCTGTTCTAATTCTCATTCTATTTTACTCTATTCTCCCAACTTTTTAGAAGGGGCGTTAAACACGGTGGGTGGTGGCTCCTTGACCGCCTCTCTTCTCGCTTCCCTAGTACCGAGGCAAATCCGACTGGAAGAACAGCGTCACCAGCGGATGCATCACCGGTGGGGCCATCGGTTTCAGAGGTGAGCGAGCGCTGCCGCCTTCCAGGCTGGTTGGACAGGCTTCCTGGAGCCCAGCGGGAGGGAGGCCCAGGCATTCCCGTACGGAGAAGCTGCCCTTGGCACACAGCCGTGACTGCAGCTGGCGGAAGCCGAGGCGTCGGCTTGCCAGAACACGGGCAGCGTGCCGCTCGTTCTGGGATTCACAGCTCACGTGTCTCCCGAGGATGCCAAGGTGGAGGAAGAAAGTGTAATATTACGCAGGGTTCAAACGAGGCGAGTGCCTCGTTGGCAGTGGAAATCTTTCGTTATTTCATTTTTTAAAAGGAGCCGGGCCAGCAAAGAGATTTCCTTTTCAAAACGCCAAGCTCTCATGTCCCTTAAGTGTATTGAATGGTACCCCAAGCAAGCTCTCTCTCTTTTTTTTTTTTTTTAACTGGATTGATTGAAATATTTTGGGGGAGATATCTATGGAGATTCCCAATCCTTTAGGTCATGCTTGTCCCAAAAGAGTTTTACCAAAAACCAAGTGGACTTGAAAATGTTTTGTTTCGCTTCTCATCCAGGCAGCTTCTTAGGTTCTGCTGAACTGAACTCAACTGAAGTGGTTTCTTGGATGAGAAGCCAAAACGTTTTCAAGGGAAAAGCAAAACTCAAAAAATTCAGTTGCCTTTTGGAAAAAGAAAAAAAAAATCGTTTTTGTAGAGAGCCGCGGGAGGTTTTGAGCCTGTTTTGAGTCTTCAGAGCTATTTCTGCCAGTTCTGTTGGGGAGTATCCTTCCCTAGTAGGGTTTATAAATTGTGCACAAACCAAGAAACAAACGTAAACCACGATGGGCTGTGATGCATGAATCCAGCCCAGTGTTTTCTCAGCCTTGACAAATTGAAGCCGTGCGGACTTCAAACGCCCCGAATCCTCCAGGAAATATATTTTAAGATGGATGGTCTTCAACTCCCAGAATTCTTCAGCCAGCAAGGACTCCTTTTTTGGCTTTTGGGGTCTCAGGTACAGGATGGAGCCCATCTCTGGTCTGTGTGAATGATGGGTTAGATAGTGCCCGGCTGCTATGTTTTATTTTCACTTAATAATGTGTATTTTACTGTAAGCGGCCCAGAGTCATGTGAAAACGAGATGGGTGGCTTTACACAGGTAGTCCTCGACTTAGCGACCCTCTCTGAGCCCAGAGTTTATGTAAATTCTGCCAGTCATTAAGCGGGCTACCACGTGAGCATTTACAGCCCGCCCTCTTTCTATTTTTTTGCAATAATCATTCAGTAAATGCTGCCATCGTTAAAAGACTATGATGCTAAACGGACCCTTTATTGTGCCACCGTGGGATACTGCAAACAGCCTATCAACGTTGCAAAACGCCCCCCAAAGCCATTGGAACTTCTAAACGGGGCAGTCGGTAGCTCTGACGTGTTCCGTCATAACTTTGAATGGTCGCTAAGCGAGGACTCCCTGCCCACGGAATAAATAAATGATAAATGATCGGACTTCTCCTCCTTTCCTTGCAGCGGGCCTCAAAGCTGGGGTCCTCGGCTGCGGGGGCTTCGCCGCCTTCTCCGCGGTGATCGACTACTACTTACGGTAGCAGCCGAGGACTTTCTGACAGCCGCTGTGGAGGACAGCAGGGCCCGGTGGGCGTCTCGAAGCCCCCCCCTGCACCGGGGCGGGGTTTCTGAACGTTAACCCCACCGAATGAGAACCCCCAAATCTGCCACGGTTAGGAGAAGAACCACCACCACAGAGCCCGTTGCAAGCTCTCGATTTCTCCTGTTTGGATCTGGGAAGGGAACTGCTGGGATGTTTGATCAGCCTTTTAATACCAAAAGGAAAATGGGAGTTTTGCGGTTACGTGTTTGGACTGGGAAGAACCCAAAAAATCCTGTAATTTTTTTCTCCCCCCCCGCAAGGTAACCTGCGAATAAAACGGAAAGTTTATTTTTTTTTTCAAAGTTTTGGAGTTGTAATTGTTCAGCAGTTCGCGGCTTCAAATCAGGCGCCGGTGACGGCTGATCTAAAAGCCAGCAGCCTCTCCAGGCGGTCCTCGACTTACGGCCACGAGCGCGTCCCAAATTTGCCACTGCTAAGCAAGGCAGATGTTCACAGAGTTTTGCCTCTTCTTCACGACCGTTTTGTGTTTTTTTTTGCCGCCGTCGTTAAGGGCATCCCGGCAGGTGTTAAGTTCGTCACATGGTTGTTAAGTGAATCGGCCTTCCTCATTGACTTGGCTGGTGAGAAGGTCGCAAAAGGGGAGAATCACGTGCCCCCGGGACACGGCAGCCGTCGTAACTGTGAGTCAGTTGCCCAGCGTCTGAATTTTGATCATGTGACCGTGAGGGAAATGCCCCAACGGTTGTAAGTGTGAAAAACAGAAGCCACTTTTTTCAGTGCTGGCTTCGAATGGTCACTAAACGAAGGATTGTAAGTCAAGGTCATATTTTCAGCTGAATGGCAATGGTAAAAAAGCAATTTGTGGGGGTGGGCAGGGGAGACATGCTCTAAAGAAGTCCGTAATAAGGGCTGCTTTTGTGTTTCAATCCATCAGAATAGAGCTGGAAGGGACCTTGGAGGTCTTCTAGTCCAACCCCTTGCTCAAGCAGGAGAACCTATACTATTTCAGACAAGGGACTGTGCAATCTCTTCTCGAAAACCTCCAGAGATGGAGAAGGAAGGAAGGATGGAAGGAAGGAAGGTAGGTAGGAAGGAAGGAAGGAAGGAAGGTAGGAAGGATGGAAGGAAGGAAGGAAGGTAGGTAGGAAGGAAGGATGGAAGTAAGTAAGTTAGGTAGGTAGGTAAGAATGAAGGAAGGAACGAACAAAGGAAGGAAGGAAGGAAGTTAGGTAGGTAGGTAGGAAGGAAGGAAGGAAGGAAGGATGGAAGTTAGGTAGGTAGGAAGGAAGGAAGGAAGGAAAGGAAGTTAGGTAGGTAGGAAGGAAGGAAGGAAGGAAGTTAGGTAGGTAGGAAGGAAGGAAGGTAGGTAGGTAGGTAGGAAGGAAGGAAGGAAGGAAGGAAGTTAGGTAGGTAGGAAGGAAGGAAGGAAGGAAGGAAGGAAGGAAGTTAGGTAGGTAGGAAGGAAGGAAGTTAGGTAGGAAGGAAGGAAGGAAGGAAGGAAGGAAGGAAGGAAGGAAGGAAGTTAGGTAGGTAGGTAGGAAGGAAGGAAGGAAGGAAGGAAGGAAGGAAGGAAGGAAGGAAGGTAGGTAGGTAGGAAGGAAGGAAGGAAGGAAGGAAGGAAGTTAGGTAGGTAGGAAGGAAGGAAGGAAGGAAGGATGGAAGGAAGGTAGGTAGGTAGGAAGGAAGGATGGAAGGAAGGAAGGTAGGTAGGAAGGAAGGAAGGAAGGAAGGAAGGTAGGTAGGAAGGAAGGAAGGAAGGTAGGAAGGAAGGATGGAAGGAAGGAAGTTAGGTAGGTAGGAATGAAGGAAGGAAGGAACGAAGGAAGGAAGTTAGGAATGAAGGAAGGAACGATGGAAGGAAGGAAGGTAGGTAGGAAGGAAGGTAGGTAGGAAGGAAGGAAGGAAGGATGGAAGGAAGGAAGGTAGGTAGGAAGGAAGGTAGGTAAGAATGAAGGAAGGAATGAAGGAACGAAGGAAGGAAGTTAGGTAGGTAGGTAGGAAAGAAGGAATGAAGGAACGAAGGAAGGATGGAAGGAAGGTAGGTAGGTAGGAAGGATGGAAGGAAGGAAGGAAGTTAGGTAGGTAGGAACGAAGGAAGGAACGATGGAAGGAAGGTAGGTAGGTAGGAAGGATGGAAGGAAGGAAGGTAGGTAGGTAGGTAGGAATGAAGGAAGGAAGGAAGGAACGAAGGAAGGAAGGAAGGAAGTTAGGTAGGAAGGAAGGAAGGAACGAAGGAAGGAAGGATGGAAGGAAGTTAGGTAGGAAGGAAGGAAGGAAGGAAGTTAGGTAGGAAGGATGGAAGGATAGCAGAACAACAAGAGTTGGAAGGGACCTTGGGAGGTCTTCTAGTCCAGCCACCTGCTCAAGCAGGAGAGTCTATACCATTTCAGACAAGTGGCTGTCCAGGCTCCTCTTAAAAAGCCTCCAGCGATAAAGCACTCACAGCTTCTGGAGGCAAGTTGTTCCATGGGTTAATTGTCCTCAATGTTGGATTAATTAAGTTTCTCCTTAGTTCTAGGTGCTCCTCTCCTCGATTAGTTTCCAACCATTGCCCTCCCCTCCCCTTCTCTTCCCTTCCCCTTCCATACAATCACAGAATGGGATCTTGGAATTCTTCTAGTCCAGTGGTCGCCAACCAATGGGGCGGGGACCACTGGTGGTTTGTGAGAAAAGGGTGGTGGTCCGCAGAGAAATGTCCCCCCTCCCCTCCAAAAGCAATTAATCCAGGCTGCGCCACCCAGATGGCCTGCCCACCCACTGCCCCCCCCATCCCCCCACCCTTCGGCCGAGCACCAACCTTGAGTAGAGCCACGGGAGCTGGAAATGGAAGGTAAGACCAATGGCGGGGGTGGGAAATGCGCCCCCGGGGTGGCTGGCGGACGTCGGTGGGGAAGTCGGGTCTTCCTATTCCAGAGCTGCAGGAGTCCCAGGACTGGCCCTTGGGTCATCCCGGAGTAGCTCCTCCAGCCCTTGGCAGGCCGGTACAGCCAGGTGGAGGAGGAGGAGGAGGAGGAGTGGCTGCTACGGGATGACCGAAGGGCCAGTCCTGGGACTCCTGCAGCTTTGGAATATGGGATTGACTTTCCCACCAACGTCAGCAAGCCGCCGTCAATCAAAATATTCGTATGAGCGGTCCGCGGGATTTAAAATTATGAGTTTGGCGGTCCCTGAGGTCCAAAAGGTTGGCGGTCCCTGGACTAATCCCAAACCCTGCTCAAGAAGGAGAACCAAGGTACCAATTCCAGACAAATGGTGGTCGAATCTCCTCTTCTCCGGGGACGAAGCCCCTACAACTTATAGTGGCGGGCTGTTCCACTGGTTGATCGTCTTCACTCTTTGGAGGTTTCTCCTTCATTCCAGATGGCTTCTCCTTGAATTAAGTTATTTTTGTTCCCCCTCTTGTAGCAACAACTCCCGCCATCAGCAACGGCTAATATAGGGTGCACCCATCCAACCCGGGTTTTGAGCAGCTCCGCGTGTCGGAATATGTCCCGGAAAAGGGGGGAAAAAATTGGCCTTTTTCCTGCTAAATAAGGCCCAACCCAGGGAAGGCGGGCAGGTTTAAATGAAGGGAATGGCACTCCTTTCCCCAAAAATCTGCCACACCTGTTAAGCGATTGTATTATATAACACTTTTATATAAGCAACACGTGGAACGGACTGCGTGTGTGCGGGGGAGGCAGAATTCACAACCCGCCTCTCGTTCAGGATCCAGAGAATGGTGCGCTGTGCCTGCGGAGGGGATGGGGGTGGAAGGGAGGCTGTCTGGCAGGTGCTAAGTAGGGACAGGTGCCTTAAAATAGATGGTGGAGGTGGACCGGGGTCACCTCGATGCTCGTTTTTCCTTTCCTTCCGTAAGAAGATCCAGCCAACCTCCCAATGCGCCCTGTCAACAAAGGGAAGGAGAGGACACGGCCGGAGAAGCAGGGAAGGGGATCCATCCCAGAGGGGTTTTGTTCTTTTTTTTATTTCTCAAAAGGCAACTGTACTTTCTGGTTCGTTTTTTTGCTTTTGAAGATGTTTCTCTTCTCATCCAAAAAGCTTCTTCGGCTCTGACCGGACGGTGGGGAAGGGAAGGATTTATACTCCTTGCAGACAGAACTGGTCATTTGCATCCTTTGAGAGGGTCCTTGAGGCCACTTGGAGGTCTGTCTGTGTCCTCAGGGTCACCTGAGCGGTGCAAATTGTGGGGGTGGAGCCTTCTTGGAACCGCTGAAAGGACTGGGTTGCAGACTGGAGATAGATGGGGTCCTATCCCTCCCCCTGTGTTCCAGTTTGGACACAGATGGCCTCTTGGACCCCCTCTTTCAAACCAGTTTTCTTTTCTCTGTAAAAAAAAGTCTTCAGAAGAGCAGCCTCTGTCTTTTAAATGCAGGTGGATTTTGTCTTTTAACTCTCTTGTCCTGTTGGGTTTAGAATAATAGAATAACAGAGTTGGAAGGGACCTTGGAGGTCTTCTAGTCCAACCCCCTGCCTAGGCAGGAAACCCTACATCGCTTCAGACAAAGGGTCATCCCAACAACTTAAAAACTTTGTGTTGGAGCGTTCACAGCCTCTGGAGACAAGTTATTCCACTGACTAATTGTTATGTCAGGAAATTTGTCCTTAATTCCAGGTTGCTCCTCTCCTTGGTTAGTTTCCAATCATTGCTTCTCGTCCTGCCTTTCAGGGGCTTTGGAGAATAGCTTGACTCCCTCTTCTTTGGGGCAGCCCCTGAGATACGGGAACACTGCTATCCTATCGCCCCTAGTCCTTCTTTTCAACAGACTGGATATACCCAGTTCCTGCAAGGATTTATTCCTGCAAGGGTTTGTTCTCCTATGTTGTGCCGTGCGTTGGTGAAGTGGTTATTTTATTTCCCCAAACTGCACATATCTCACTGCGTTGGACCGCCTATGTACCACCTGGCTCAGTTCATGTCTGGACGTTTCAGACAAGCTTCTCTGCCTTAGTGCATCCTTGGGTTTGACGTGCGCACGTAGGTTGTGTTGGCTGAAGAGCTTTTCCACTATTCCTGCAACGCTTGGAATGACCACGTCGCTTCGTTTTAAGCAAAACGTCTCCAAAGAAAAAAAACAGAAAGTCCAGATGGCTCTTGAAAAAAAACCCTGGCCTGGATGACGGAGAATTTCTACAGACCCGAAGGGCATCCGTGTTTTTATTGACACTGGCTACATGGGCATAGTCACAATGTAGATCGTCCTTGACTGACAACAATTCGTCTAGTGACCATTTGGAGTTACAACGGCACTGAAAAAAAAGTGACCTAGGACCGTTTTGCACACAGCCCGTTGCAGCATCCCCGTGGTCACCTGACCAAAATTCAGGGGGGCGTTTTCACCCTCCCAGGGCTCCAGAGGCCGGAAACAGGTCCATTTCCGGCCTTCCAGAGCCCCCCAAGAGACCCGTTTTTCACCCTCCCCGAGCCTCTGCATGGACCCTGTACTTACCTGAGTTCCAAAACAGGCTATGTGGGGACTCGTGAGCGGGGAGGGGAGGTGTAGGTGGGGCCAACCAGTCGTAACTACCGGCAAGGTGAACCAGATGTAAAACTAGCATCCGGTTCGCCCAAAATGGTACGAATCGGTAGCGGTGCACCCGTCTGTGCGGCCTGGTTTTTTGCCTGGCGGAGTGCTGCTGGAGGCCGGGGAGGCCGAAAACGGGCCATGCAGCCCTCCCCCATAGCCCATTTTGTTTGGCATAGGCACCGCCAGCCGGTGTCCACTAAACAATACTCCTTTGGTCTTTTTAGTTGCCAGCAGGCAGGGAGTGGGAGGGGAAAGCAGTGCATTCCTTAAATGCTTCAGATAATTGCTAGGCAGCCGAAGCTGTTGGCGCACAAGATTATTACTGGAGAGCATGATTGATGACTCTTGGCTATGGATGTGTCCCATTGGAGAATATGCAGGGGTGGGATTCTACCGGTTCGCACCTATTCGCTAGAACCGGTTGTTAACCTTCTAAGCAGTTGGGAGAACCGGTTGTTAGAAGAAATTACAGGGCTAATCCTGTAAGGAAGGCAGGAAGGAAACATTCTGGTGTTGCTTACAGAAACTGCCTCTCTGTTAACCCTTATTACATTCTTGGCAGGACTAGACTTCCTGTCTCAGGAACTTCTCTGAAGTATTTTTCCCTCCTTTGCTTGTGTGGAGTGACCATTCAAAGTCACAATGGCCCTGAAAAAAGTGACTTATGACCGTTTTTCACACTTACGACTGTTGCAGCATCCCCACCGTCATGAGGGGCCAGGTGAAGAGATGTGTGCCTCGATGTGAGTGATCCTGAGTTGGCCACACCCAGCCAATAACACGACCACCAAGCCACGTCCACCCAGTCACATGACCGCCAAGCCACGCCCAACCCCTAAGCCACGCCCACAGAACCGGTTGTTAAAACTTTGAATCCCACCCCTGAGAATATACATCCAGGGGGGGTCTGTGGGGGGGGGGGAAGACCGGGGTCAAGAGGGAAATGAATGATGTGTCTTTAGAGTCGGCTACAACCAGGAAAGGCCAACATGTCGACTCCTAATGAATTAATTTTTTTTTTTGCTCTGAGAGATGCGGCTAGATGGGGGTGCATGTTGGAACCCCCGACAGCCAGTCCTTTGATATGTCCACACCGGTCCAGCGGGCCAGATTTTAAGCCCCCTTGAAGGTCTTGTATTGGACACCCCTGCTCTCGCCGGGATGACCCCCCACCTCCCACCCAAATGCGCCAATGCAACCGAAGTCGTGGTGCTCGTTAGAATCGGATGCAAAAAAACCACACGCGCTCCCCGAGTCATGTATGCAAACCTATGGCCTCTGCATTTATTATTAACATCTTTTTAATCTTTTCGACATAAGTTTTTTGTGTTTTTTTTCTTCCATCCATGGAAGTTTTGTCATCTACAGGGGTGGGGAGAAAAAAAGTAACCCGCAACCGAACAGAACCACCACGCACACGTACACGTAACCTCGCAAGTACCGTACACGCACGCCCAACCGCCTCTCTGTGTTTTTGCGTAGAGGTTTCTGAATTCCGATAGCGCTCCCCAAAGTTTCTCAGCCAGTTCTCAGCTCCCAGAGGCCCCCATTTTTTTTCTCCTCTGCCTCCCACTTTTTCTGGGGAAACACCCCCCAAAAAGGACAGTTGTGTACAACACAACAGGGGAGAGGAAATGTTTTACGTCTTTTTCATAGAAGCGACTTCGTCCGTCATGGGAGGCTTTGTAGTCAAAGGAGCTCAATGCAGTCAGAGCTACGGTAACAAGGCTTCATTTAGCGACTGTTCGAAGTTACAAGAGCACTGAAGGGAAAAAAAACAACACACCCCACTTACGGCCAGGTCCTCACACTTATGACCGTTGCAGCATTCCCCCGATCAAAATTTAGGCAACAGCCATGTTATTTACAACAGTTGCAGCATCCTGGGGTCACACAATCCCTCTTTGTGACGAGCAGAGCCAATGGGGGTATGGGGGGGCGAGATGGATTCGCTTAACGACCACGCGATTTCACTTAACGGCGGCAGTGCTTCTCTTAACAACCGTGGACCAAAAAAAAAAGACAAATTTTGCACGACTCGCATAACAACCGGAAATCCTGCTCCCAATTGGGGTCGTTAAGTCGAGGACCACCTGTAAAAGCAATCAGCCAGCCGTGCAATCCCACCCGCTGCCAGTCAGATATGTTTGGTCCCTGAATGGGGACACATCGCTTTCCCCTTTGAGGGCAAGACAGAAGAGAATAACAGAGTTGGAAAGGACTTTAAAGGTCTTCTAGTCCAACCCCTTGCTCAGGAGCCAAACCCTATACCCTTTCAGACCAATGGTTGTCCAATCACTTATTTAAAAACTTCCAGTGTTGGCGAATTCACAACTTCTGGTGGCGAGCTGTTCCACTGATGAATTGTTCTAATGGTCAGGAAATTTCTCCTTAATTCTAGGTTGCGTCTCTCCTTGGTTAGTTTCCACCCGTTGCTTCTTCTCCTGCCTTTCAGGGGCTTTGGAGAATCGCTTGACTCCCTCTTCTTTGGGGCAGCCCCTGAGATACTGGAAGACTGCTATCCTGTCTCCCCTGGTCCTTCTTTTCCTTAAACCAGACATACCCAATTCCCGCAATGGTTCTTTGTATCTTTCAGCCTCCAGTCCCCTAATCCTCTCTGCCCTCTTTTCAGAGTCTCCACATCTTTTCCTTACATCGTGGCGACCAAAACTGGATCCATTATTCCAAGTGTGGCCTTACCAAGGCCTTACAAAGGGGTGTTAACACTTCACCTGATTTTAATTCTATCCCTCTGTTAATGCAGCCTTGAACTGTGTTGGCTTTTTTGGCTGCTGCTACTGCACACGGCCGGCTCCTATTTTTCAATGATTGTCCACCAGGACTCCGAGATCCTTCTCTCAGCTACTACTATTGAGTACCCTATAAATGTGCAGGACGGATGTGGGAATAATCTCTTTGGTTGGGGGGCACCGAGGATGAGTTACTAGGACGGGCCTGGTCAGGAAATAATGGTCCTATGGGGGAAATCGGAGGGGCCTCCCAGGGATACAGGACATCCCGTAAGCGAGGATGTTAATAAAAAAAAAATCAACTTTCCAACTTCAGCAACTTTAATGGCTGCCTCTTTGCCGCTGTCAAGAAGAGCTTCTCCTGGATCTACCAGGGACTTTGCGGTATCCCTGGGATTGACAGGATGTGCTCCTCACTTTCGCTGTCTCTTCGGGACGGTTTAGATCCCTTTGGGCCGTCCAGGGGCAAAGATATCGGCTGCGATCTCGGAGGTCTGAGATCGCATGCCGTAACGTCGCGACGCCAGCTCCGCCCTCCGTTCCAATGCCCCTGAGAAAAGGGACTCAGGGCCGCGTTTCACCCTTACGACCGTTTGGCAGCAGCCTCCCCACAGTCACGGGATCCAAAATTCAGGCCCTTGGCTACTTCCTCCTACCTAGGACGGTTGCAGTGTCCCCCCTTTTGCGACCCTGCCCACGAGCAAAGCCAACCATCACCTTACA
Organism: Pseudonaja textilis; assembly: GCF_049901715.1. Classification (NCBI taxonomy): domain Eukaryota; kingdom Metazoa; phylum Chordata; class Lepidosauria; order Squamata; family Elapidae; genus Pseudonaja; species Pseudonaja textilis. The sequence goes on along the minus strand of NC_141990.1, from coordinate 2,965,447 downwards.
AACTTTGCAACTAACTGCAACGATGAACAGCCGTAACAAAAAAACGTTCAACGGAGGGAAAAAAAAACCTCTCACTTAACCGATGTCTTGCTTAGCAGCAGGAAGGTAGGGTTCGCTCCACTGACGTCGTAAGCCGAGGACTACCTGTATTTTACCTACTAACAAATTTACACAGACGCCCGGATTCACACCTAGGTGATTCCATACAGCTGACAAGAAAAATGAAAAATAAAAATAAAATAAAATTATAGTATATACTTTTCTATCCCTTCCCTGGTCCTTTGAACCAAACAGAATGGATGTGCAATTCAATACAACCCCACCCTTATGGACCCAGATCCTGGGCTGATCCAACGTTTCTGATCCTGGTTTGATTGGGGAGGGATGGTTGTTTGTTTTGGGTTTTTTTGAAGTTGGGGCTGTGTGTTTTGCTTTGCTTAGCTGCATTTTAGAGGAAACCTTTTTTTTTTTTTCCGTTCTCTCTCTGCCCAGCCCGAAGAGAGAAAGAAAAGACAGCCAAACTCTTAAAGGGGTGAAAAATCCGTCCCCCCCTTCTTTTTTGGGGGGGTAACTCCCGACAGCCGTGCCGGATAAGATGACGTCCATTTTGCAACGATGGCCTTTTGAACCTCCCAGCCCTGAAGTTGGGGTCTTCGTCTGGAAGAAGGGTAGAGGCCAGCCAGAAACCCCCTTTTTTGGCCGCTGGAAAAAAACAAAAAATGCCCCTCTTCCCATCCTCCGAAGTCAGCTCCTCAGCCGGCCGAATATTCCTGAATTTCAGACGCCCCCATAAATCCTGTTTTGTATTATCGGGATGCAGGACGAGTTAGGTCTCAATAACCCACTGAGTATTACTGAGAGGGAACAACAGACCTGGAGGTGTTTTTTCTTTCTTGTACACAAACACACACACGCGCGCACGTACATCATACACACAGGCACGCGCCGCAACCGGCACGTCTAAGTCTAGCGAGGAAAGCCACCGCCTCTTCGTTCCGCTTCCAGGGTGAGCTTTGGGGGCGAAGTAATGGATGCTCGGCTGCGCCGTGCACAGCTCCAAAGCTCTACGGAGGAGAACGCCGGGGTGAAGCACACACCCACCCACACAAATTAAAAAAATAAAAAATAAAAATAAACCGGGATAGAAACCAGGGTTGGACTAGGCCTCCTTGAGGCCACCATTTTGAGACCGTGCAACTTTGCCTTGAGGGAGGAAGAGAGCGCCAAGGTCAGGCTCTGGACCCACCAGCCAAGACAACTGAGCGAAAGGGGCAGGAGAAGAGAGAAGAAAGGAAGGAAGGAAGAAGAGGGAGAAGGGGAGAAGGAGAACAGAGCTGAGGGAAGGGGAGAAGAAAGGAGAAGAGAAGAAGAAAGAGGAAGAGAGAGGAGGAGAGAAGGAAAGAAAAGAAGAGGGAGAAAGAGAAGGGAAGAAGGAGAACGGAGAAGAGGAAAGGAGAAAAGAAAGGAAAAGGAAAGGGAGAAGGAGAAAAAGGAAAAGAAAAGGGAAGAGGGAGAAGGAGAAGAGAAGAAGAAAGAGGAAGAGGAGAAGAGAAGAGAAGGAAAGAAGAGGGGAAAAAGAAGGGAAGAAGAACGGAGAAGAGGAAGAGAAAAGAAAGAGGAAAAGAAGAGGGAGAAGGAGAAAAGGGAAAAGAAAAGGGAAGAGGGAGAAGGAGAAGAGAAGAAAAAGGAAGAGAGAGGAGAAGAGAAGGAAAGAAAAAAAGAGGGAAAAAGAGAAGGGAAGAAGGAGAACTGAGAAGAGGAAAGGAGAAAAGAAAGGAAAAGAGGGAGAAGGAGAAAAGGGAAAAGAAAAGGGAAGAGGGAGAAGGAGAAGAGAAGAAGAAAGGAAGAGAGGAGAAGGAAAGAAAAGAAGAGGGAAAAAGAGAAGGGAAGAAGGAGAACTGAGAAGAGGAAAGGAGAAAAGAAAGAGGAAAAGAAGAGGGAGAAGGAGAAAAGGGAAGAGGGAGAAGGAGAAGAGAAGAAGACAAAAAGAATAAGGAAAAGAGGGAGGAGAAGGGAAGAGGGAGGTGAAGAGAAGAAAAAAGCAGAATAGAAGAAGAAGAAGAGAAGACGAAGAAAAGGGAAGGAAAAAGGAAATGGAAGCAAGGAGAAGAGAAGAAAGGGAAGGGAAGAAGGAGAAAAGGGAAGGAAATAGGGAAAAGAAGGGAAGATGAACGGAAGAGGGAGAAGGAAAGGAGAAGAAAGCAAAACCGAACTGGAAGTACCATTCATGCAACAGCCACGGACGGAGCAAACAGAAGAAGCCTCGATACGCACGGGAGGGAAAGCAACCCAGAAGATGACAACGGTTCTGGGAAAAGCGCGGGACGTTCCCACGAGGCCCCAGCACACACCCCACCACCACCACCACCACCAGCACCCCGATCCTCTTCTCCGTGGCTCCCTTTCCGCAGGCCCAAAGGGAGACGTGCCGTCCGAACGACTCCGGCCCGCGTCGGAAGGGCGGAAAGCGGGGGGCCCCCTTGCGCAGAAGGAAAGAGCTGGCGGGCTCCTCGGAGGGAGGGAAGAAGGGAGGAGCTGGGAAAAGACTCGTACAAAACAATCCGGAGGGAGAGTTGGGGGTCCTCCCCCACCCCAAAGAGCCCTCCTTGGAGAGGTGGGGTTGTCAGCGTCCAGAAGCCGCCTGTGGCCAGGAGACCCTCCTTTCTTCCGAAAAAAAAACGGAGACGGCGATTAACGGGCCACGGAACAGGGCCACGCACACACACCATCCGCCGCCGCTACACATCCGTGGATAAGTAGAGTGCGTTGTGCTTCAGCTCGGCGAAGGAGATGGGCGGGTGCTGCAAGTAGTAGAGCAACACCTGGACCTGGGAGGGAGGGGGAGGAAGAAGAAGAGAGAGACAGGTGAGACAAAAAGGGCGGGGTTCATACACGTGACAACTTCCAGACACACACACACACACACACACACACCCTGGACGCTTCCCCAGTTGTCCCTCCAGATGTCAGGAAGAGGGACTAAGTTCTGGGTCCCGAAGGGGCTTCCCCCCCCCCGGCCCCCAGGAGGCAAAACTGGACTTTCTGGTTTTTCTTTGAAGGCGTTTCGCTCCTCATCCAAGGAGCTTCTTCGGCTCTGACTGGATGGTGGGGAAGGGAAGGATTGATCCTCCTTGCAGGCAGTTGGTCATTTGCATCCTTTTCGAGGGTCGCTGAGTCCACTTGGAGGTTTATCTGGGTCCTCTGAAAAAGGTCTTTTGAAGATGTTTCTCTTCTCATCCAAGAAGCTTCTTCGGCTCTGACTGGATGGTGGGGAAGGGAAGGATTTATACTCTTTGCAGGCAGCTGGTCATTTGCACCTTTTTAGAGGGTCGTTGAGGCCACTTGGAGGTTCATCTGGGTCCTCAGAAAAAGGTTTCGTTTCCCATCCAAGAAGCTTCTTCCGCTCTGACTGGATGGTGGGGAAGGGAAGGATTTAGACTCCTTGCAGACAGCTGGTCATTTGCCTCCTTTTCTAGGGTCGCTGAGTCCACTTGGAGGTTTATCTGGGTCCTCAGATAAAAGTCTTTTGAAGATGTTTCTCTTCTCATCCGAAAAGCTTCTTCGGCTCGGACCGGATGGTGGGGAAGGGAAGGATTAATGCTCCTTGCAGGCAGCTGGTCAATTGCCTCCTTTTCTAGGGTCGCTGAGTCCACTTGGAGGTTTATCTGTGTCCTCAGATAAAAGTCTTTTGAAGATGTTTCTCTTCTCATCCGAAAAGCTTCTTCGGCTCGGACCGGATGGTGGGGAAGGGAAGGATTAATGCTCCTTGCAGGCAGCTGGTCATTTGCCTCCTTTGAGAGGGTCCTTGAGGCCACTTGGAGGTCTGTCTGTGTCCTAAGGGTCACCTGAGTGGTGCAAATGGTTCCTGGAGTCTCCCTTCCAAGGCTGTTCCTATCCCAAATTGTATAGCTAAAAGTCTGTAGAGATTCTCCGTCATCCAGGTCGTGGTTGTCTCAAAGGTGATTTTTTTTTCAAGAGGCAACAGGGACTTTCTGGTTTTTTTTCTTTTGAAGACTTTTAGCTATACAATTTGGGATAGGAACAGCCTTGGAAGGGTGTTGGGAGCAGGAATGGATTTCCAGAGGGAAAAAATTGGGAGACTCCAGGAACCATTTGCACCACTCAGGTGACCCCGAGGACACAGACAGACCTCCAAGTGGCCTCAAGGACCCTCTCAAAGGAGGCAAATGACCAGCTGCCTGCAAGGAGCATCAATCTTTCCCCACCGTCCGGTCAGAGCCCAAGAAGCTTCTTGGATGAGAAGAGAAACATCTTCAAAAGACCTTTATCTGAGGACCCAGATAAACCTCCAAGTGGCCTCAAGGACCCTCTCAAAGGAGGCAAATGACCAGCTGCCTGCAAGGAGCACCAATCCTTCCCTTCCCCACCATCCGGTCAGAGCCCAAGAAGCTTCTTGGATGAAGGGGCCCATGAGCCATGGAGGGCCAGCAGAGGAAGAAAACTGGTTGTATAGAATGTATAGAATGGAATAGAATAGATAAAGAATAGAATAGATAAAGACTAGACTAGACTAGACTAGACTAGACTAGACTAGACTAGAATAGAATAGAATAGAATAGAATAGGAGTTGGAAGGGATCTCAGAGGTCTTCTAGTCCAACCCCATCCTCAAGCAGGAGATCCTATACCATTCCAGACAAGCAGCTGTCCAATCTCTTCTTAAAAGCCTCCAGTGTTGCAGCACCCACAACTTCTAGTGGCCAGCTGTTCCACTGGTTAATTGTCCTCCCTGTCGGGAAGTTTCTCCCTAATTCCAGGTTGCTTCTGTCCTTGATCAGTTTCCATCCATTGTTCCTTGTCCTGCCTTCAGGGGCTTTGGAGCATAGCTTGACTCCCTCTTCTTTGGGGTCAGCCCCTCAGATACTGGAAGGCTGCTATTATGTCTCCCCTGATCCTCCTTTTCTCTAGACTGGCCAAACCAAAATCCTGCAGCAGTCCTTCGTATGTTTTGGTCTCCAGGCCTTTAATAATCTTTGTTGCTCTTCTCTGCACTTTTTCCAAAGTCTCCACATCTTTTTGTAGATACTTTGGAAAACGGGCCTGAGGCTTGTGGGGGGGGAGATGAAGGCGGGGCGGGCCAAGAGTCCATGGTCTAAGCATCCCATTCTGAGATGGTCAATGGCTCCGAGCAGGTGGCTGAGAAGGATTTGGATGACGGCCAGCTGCAGCAGGCCAGCCCAAGGCTTCCAGTGGAGAAGGCATGTAGCTGAAGCCAGTCAGCGAGGAGGGAGGAAGAGGAGAGGAGGAGGAGGAGGGAGGAGAAGAAGAAGAAGGAGGAGGAGGAGCAGGAGGAGGAGGAAGAGGAGGAGGAGGAGAAGAAGGAGGAGGAGGAGGAGGAGAAGAAGGAGGAGGAGGAGGAGGAGGAAGAAAGGAAAGAAGGGAGGAAAAGATTGAAGCAAAGAGGAAGAGAAGGAAGAAAAAATGGAGAAGAGGAGGAGAAGGAGAATAAGAAAAGGAAGAGGAGGAAAGGAAGGAAAGAAGGAAAAGATTGAGATAGAGGAAGAGAAGGCAAATGGAGAAGAGGAAGATAAGAAAAAAGAGGAGGTGGAGGGAGGGAAGGAAAGAAAAGGGAGAAGAAGAGAAGGAACAAAAATGGAGAAGAAGAAAAAAGGGGAAGGAAGGGGAGGAAAAGGAGGAGGAGGAGGAGGAAGAAGAAGAAGAAGAAGAAGAAGAAGAAGAAGAAGAAGAAGAAGAAGAAGAAGAAGAAGAAGAAGAAGAAGAAGAAGAAGAAGAAGAAGAAGAAGAAGGGAAAGGAGGAGGAGGAGGAAGAGGAAGAAGAAGAAGAAGAAGAAGAAGAAGAAGAAGAAGAAGAAGAAGAAGAAGAAGAAGAAGAAGAAGAAGAAGAAGAAGAAGAAGAAGGAAAGGAGGAGGAGGAGAAGAGGAAGAAGAAGAGGGAGAAGGAGGAGGAGGAGAAGAAGAAAAAGAAGAAAGAAGAAGAAGAAGAAGAAGGAAAGGAGGAGGAGGAGAAGAAGAAAGAAGAAGAAGAAGAAGAAGAAGAAGGGAAAGGAGGAGGAGGAGAAGAGGAAGAAGGAGGAAGGAGAAGAAGGAGAAGAAGAAGAAGAAGAAGAAGAAGAACTGCCTTCTGTACCTGATCCAAGAACAGGTAGGGCAGAGAAAAGGCAGGAGCAAAGGAGATCAGCCAGACTACTTGGGAGGAATGCAGCCTTGCACCTCTTGACGGGCTGCACCAGAAGCTGCCAATTGAGCACAGCAAACGGAGGGAGGCAGAATTGGTCGTAAACCAGGGCAAAACGCACTTAACAACTTTCTCGCTCAGCAGTGCAAATTTGGGGCTCAGCCGGGGTCTGAAATAGCCCAGGGCTTCCATCCTGAGCAGGGGGTTGGACTAGAAGACCTCCAGGGTCCCTTCCAACACCGTTACTCTGTTGAGTCAAGGGCTACTTCTATTTGTTCTGGAAACCCAGCTGTGATTGATTGGATTCCGGTCGGTTCTCAGCAGGGAGTAAACTCTGAATGTCAGGAACACGGAGTCCCAACCGCTTCGTTTGATTTCACAGCCTTTCGGGCAAGGAAGAAAATGCCGGCATTAATTCCCAAAAAACAGCCATTCGATTCCAGAGTCTGAATTGAATTAAATTGGGGTTTGTTTGTTTTTTTTCTGAACCGCTGTGAAAGTCCAAATTGGATTTGGGGCGATTCACACAGATGGAGAGAGACACACACACGCACACACACGAGCGCATAAAACATTTTGGGGCTTCTTCTGATACCAATCAGAATTTTTCCAAGTCTTTGTGGGAGTAAATATGGTTTCATAATGCATAAAGTTTCTGTTCCATTAGCAGATTTTAAGGTTAAGGCACCAGGGATAGGAAGTCCCACCTTTGACATAGCCCGCTGGGTGACTGTAAGTTCTAGTTTCACTTAGAACTCACCTAGTCCCTGGGAGTTCTAGTCCTGCCTTAAGTATGAACGCCAGCTGGGTGACTTTGGGCCAATCGCCAGGAGACTGGGAGTTCTAGTACTGTCTTAAGTATGACGCCAGCTGGGTGACTTTGGGCCAATCGCCAGGAGACTGGGAGTTCTAGTCCTACCTTAAGTATGAACACCAGCTGGGTGACTTTGGGCCAATCGCCAGGAGACTGGGAGTTCTAGTCCTACCTTAAGTATGAACGCCAGCTGGGTGACTTTGGGCCAATCGCCAGGAGACTGGGAGTTCTAGTCCTACCTTAAGTATGAACACCAGCTGGGTGACTTTGGGCCAATCGCCAGGAGACTGGGAGTTCGAGTACTGCCTTAAGTATGAACGCTAGCTGGGTGACTCTGGGCCAATCGCCAGGAGACTGGGAGTTCGAGTACTGCCTTAAGTATGAATGCTAGCTGGGTGGCTTTGGGCCAATGGCCAGGAGTCCGGGAGTTCTAGTCCTGCCTTAAGTATGAATGCTAGCTGGGTGACTTTGGGCCAATCGCCAGGAGTCTGGGAGTTCTAGTCCTGCCTTAAAGCATGAAAGCCAGCTGGGTGACTTTGGGCCAATGGCCAGGAGACTGGGAGTTCTAGTCCTGCCTTAAGTATGAATGCTAGCTGGGTGACTTTGGGCCAATCGCCAGGAGTCTGGGAGTTCTAGTCCTGCCTTAAAGTATGAAAGCCAGCTGGGTGACTTTGGGCCAATCGCCAGGAGTCTGGGAGTTCTAGTCCTGCCTTAAGTATGAATGCTAGCTGGGTGACTTTGGGCCAATCGCCAGGAGTCTGGGAGTTCTAGTCCTGCCTTAAAGCATGAAAGCCAGCTGGGTGACTTTGGGCCAATCGCCAGGAGACTGGGAGTTCTAGTCCTACCTTAAGTATGAACACCAGCTGGGTGACTTTGGGCCAATCGCCAGGAGACTGGGAGTTCGAGTACTGCCTTAAGTATGAACGCTAGCTGGGTGACTCTGGGCCAATCGCCAGGAGACTGGGAGTTCGAGTACTGCCTTAAGTATGAATGCTAGCTGGGTGGCTTTGGGCCAATGGCCAGGAGTCCGGGAGTTCTAGTCCTGCCTTAAGTATGAATGCTAGCTGGGTGACTTTGGGCCAATCGCCAGGAGTCTGGGAGTTCTAGTCCTGCCTTAAAGCATGAAAGCCAGCTGGGTGACTTTGGGCCAATGGCCAGGAGACTGGGAGTTCTAGTCCTGCCTTAAGTATGAATGCTAGCTGGGTGACTTTGGGCCAATCGCCAGGAGTCTGGGAGTTCTAGTCCTGCCTTAAAGTATGAAAGCCAGCTGGGTGACTTTGGGCCAATCGCCAGGAGTCTGGGAGTTCTAGTCCTGCCTTAAGTATGAATGCTAGCTGGGTGACTTTGGGCCAATCGCCAGGAGTCTGGGAGTTCTAGTCCTGCCTTAAAGCATGAAAGCCAGCTGGGTGACTTTGGGCCAATCGCCAGGAGTCTGGGAGTTCTAGTACTGCCTTAAGTATGAACGCTAGCTGGGTGACTTTGGGCCAATCGCCAGGAGACTGGGAGTTCTAGTACTGCCTTAAGGCATGAAAGCCAGCTAGGTGACTTTGGGCCAATCGCCAGGAGTCTGGGAGTTCTAGTCCTGCCTTAAGTATGAATGCTAGCTGGGTGACTTTGGGCCAATCGCCAGGAGTCTGGGAGTTCTAGTCCTGCCTTAAAGCATGAAAGCCAGCTGGGTGACTTTGGGCCAATCGCCAGGAGACTGGGAGTTCTAGCCCTGCCTTAGCCATGAAAACCGGTTGGATGATTGGGCAAGTCCCTCTTTCGCTCAGCCCTCCCCAAGAACGACCCCACCTTCAGCAGAGAGGTCTTCTCCACCCCACCCCACCCCACCGTGCTGCTCAACTGTCCAGCGTTCCCATCCCGGGGTTTACCTGCGCCATCACGTCGTGCGACCAGATGTCCGAGGCCAAAGTGACATGTCCTTTGCTCTCTGCTTCCGAGGGTCTCAGCAACGTCGGGCCGAAAACGGTGGCCAGATTGTGTAGGGACATTTTGTTGACGGGCTCCTTCTCGGCCACCCTGCGGCAACGAGACAGTTTGAGAAGCCCGTGAGAATCTGGCGCCAACCGGGCCGATCTCAGCCTTCCTCCCAGCCAAGCCCAGGTGGAAAGGAATTAAGTTCTCACCTTTTCCCAACCGTCCTCCTCCCCTTCCTGCTATTCCTTTTCTTTTTGGGGTGGGTATATGTTTTCTTTTTACTCATAAACATTTTGAATACAATGCATATCATTTAGGACAGTGGTCACCAATCGGTGATCCGCAAGAAAATGTTGGTGGTCTGCAGAGAAATGTCCCCGCACAAAAGCAATTAATCTAGGTTGCGCGGGAACACAAGGCTGCACCACCCATTTGGCCCGCGGGAACACAAGGCTTGCATCGCTTGCATTGTGTACAACATGAGGTAGTGAGGGGAGGGGGAAAGGGCGGGGGGGGGAACTTGCCCCATTCGCCCCACACGCCTGGCCCGACCACCGGGCTACTTCTGTCTGCTTCTTTCTTCTTCTGCTTTTGGCTGCACGCAAGGAAAGCAGCCAAAGTCTTTCTTTCTCTCCCCCAAACTCTGCCAGAAATGAGTCTTGGGGACCCTGCAAGGCCTCCTTCTCCAAGAGGTTGCGTTGGTGCGACAAGTCTCACAAAGACTTATTTCTGGTGAAGTTTGGGGGAGAGAAAGAAAGACTTCTGCGGCTTCTGCTGCTTTCCTTGCACGAAGCCAAAAGTCTCTCCCTCTCCCTCTGAGAACAGAGCTGGAGACGGTATCTTGTGATCCCAAATAAAGAACGATCGATCGGTAAGAAGGCGGGGTGGGGATTTTCATGCAGACTTTTGGGGGATTTTCCCAGGGTCTCTGGACCATGGGATTTAAAATGATGAGTTTGGTGGTCCCTGAGGTGCAAAACCAAGACAAATTCCTTGTGTGTCCAAACACACTTGGCCAATAAAGGAATTCTAATTCTAATTACGAAAAAGCAAAAGAAAAATAAACAGAAGTAACAACCCACATACTTCTCAGTATATTCTAATTAGTATATACAATAATAATAGCATAACAAAATAATTTTTAATAGATTTCTCTTTGTATTAGCTTATTTATAATTCTGTTAATTATATCGACCTGTTTATAATGATCAACCCTCTTTGTATTCCATTCAAACATAACAGTAATCTTTCTTTGCCTAGTTTCTCCTTTTTATTTCTAACCACTCATAAAATCTGTTCCATGTTAAGTAATAAATACTCTGTGTCTTCTTTGTCCTTTATTTTTAACGTCAAACTATCCATCTCTGCACCATCTAATATTTTCCGAATTACGTCCTCATCTGATAAGAGTGTTCTCATTTTTCCAACATGGTGCAAAATACAATCCTTGCAGCTGTCAATACGTGCAAAATTAAATATACAGTCTCTTTATCATAGCCCGCTGGCTTTATACCCAACAAAAATACTTCTGGTTTTAGATCTATACGTAGCTGAATCGTTTTTTCCAACCATGTATGTCTTTTCCTGCTGTTCCTCCCCCCTTCCTCCCCCCAAAATGATACAACTTCAGTTGGGATCCTTCTAAAGGTAACTCTCGAGTTACGACCACAATCCAATCCAGACTTCCCATTGCTAAGTGGTGAAGGGACTTTTGTCCCCCATTTTAAGCCCTTGCTCGGCCAGAGAGTTGTTAAGTGAATCGCTGCAGTGGCTTCCCCGTGGACTTTGCTGGTTAGAAGGCCCCAAAAAGGGGACCCTTCCAGAACCCCGTCATAAATACGGGTCAGTTTTAAATGCATCACCACGGGGAGGGTGCAAAAGTTGTAAGTGTGAAAAACTTGTTATAACTCATTTTTTTCAGCGCTGTTGTAACGTCGAACAGTTGGTAAATGAATGATCGTCAGTCAAGGACTATCTGCAGGCCAGGATGTCCAGTCTTGAAAACTCTTAAGATCTTTGGGGTTTGACTCCCAGAATTCCCCAGCCATGTTAAAACATGGGGGGCTAGGGTATTCTGGGTGTGGAAGCCCACCCCTCTTAAAGCATCCTGGCTGGGGGATTCTGGGAGTGGAAGCCCACCCCTCTTAAAGCATCCTGGCTGGGGGGTTCTGGGAGTGGAAGTCCTCCCCTCTTAAAGCATCCTGGCTGGGGGATTCTGGGAGTGGAAGCCCACCCCTCTTAAAGCATCCTGGCTGGGGGGTTCTGGGAGTGGAAGTCCTCCCCTCTTAAAGCATCCTGGCTGGGGGATTCTGGGAGCGGAAGCCCACCCCTCTTAAAGCAGGCTGGCTGGGGTATTCTGGGAGTGGAAGCCCACCCTCTTAAAGCATCCTGGCTGGGGATTCTGGGAGTGGAAGCCCACCCCTCTTAAAGCATCCTGGCTGGGGGTTCTGGGAGTGGAAGTCCTCCTCTTAAAGCATCCTGGCTGGGGATTCTGGGAGTGGAAGCCCACCCCTCTTAAAGCAGGCTGGCTGGGGTATTCTGGGAGTGGAAGCCCACCCTCTTAAAGCATCCTGGCTGGGGGATTCTGGGAGTGGAAGCCCACCCCTCTTAAAGCATCCTGGCTGGGGGTTCTGGGAGTGGAAGTCCTCCCTCTTAAAGCATCCTGGCTGGGGGATTCTGGGAGCGGAAGTCCACCCCTCTTAAAGCATCCTGGCTGGGGGATTCTGGGAGTGGAAGTCCTCCTCTTAAAGCATCCTGGCTGGGGATTCTGGGAGTGGAAGTCCACCCCTCTTAAAGCATCCTGGCTGGGGGATTCTGGGAGTGGAAGTCCACCCCTCTTAAAGCATCCTGGCTGGGGGATTCTGGGAGTGGAAGTCCTCCTCTTAAAGCATCCTGGCTGGGGGTTCTGGGATTGGAAGTCCTCCCCTCTTAAAGCATCCTGGCTGGGGGATTCTGGGAGCGGAAGCCCACCCCTCTTAAAGCATCCTGGCTGGGGGTTCTGGGATTGGAAGTCCTCCTCTTAAAGCATCCTGGCTGGGGGTTCTGGGATTGGAAGTCCTCCCTCTTAAAGCATCCTGGCTGGGGGATTCTGGGAGCGGAAGCCCACCCTCTTAAAGCATCCTGGCTGGGGGTTCTGGGAGTGGAAGTCCTCCCTCTTAAAGCATCCTGGCTGGGGGTTCTGGGATTGGAAGTCCTCCCTCTTAAAGCATCCTGGCTGGGGATTCTGGGAGCGGAAGTCCTCCCCTCTTAAAGCATCCTGGCTGGGGATTCTGGGAGTGGAAGTCCTCCCCTCTTAAAGCATCCTGGCTGGGGATTCTGGGAGTGGAAGTCCTCCCTCTTAAAGCATCCTGGCTGCGGGATTCTGGGAGCGGAAGTCCTCCTCTTAAAGCATCCTGGCTGGGGATTCTGGGAGCGGAAGTCCTCCCTCTTAAAGCATCCTGGCTGGGGGATTCTGGGAGTGGAAGTCCTCCCTCTTAAAGCATCCTGGCTGCGGGATTCTGGGAGCGGAAGTCCTCCCCTCTTAAAGCATCCTGGCTGGGGGATTCTGGGAGTGGAAGTCCTCCCCTCTTAAAGCCTTCTGGCTGGGGGATTCTGGGAGTGGAAGTCCACAAGCCTTAAAGATCCCAAGGTTGAATGAACACCTGTTCTCTGCCATTGCAAATTCATCCTTTGTAATTGCCATCTTCTTTTCCTCTTGCCCAAATTCAGGGCTTTGGAGATCTCCTACCCCTTCCTTCACTGGCACCCCAACACACACACACACACAGACACACACACACACACATCACAGCCAGCCCGTCCTGGAAACCAGGGAGCAAATCTATCCACATCGAGAGACAGTGGTGTGCAACCTCTGTCTTCTCTCCATACTGACAAGCTGAATGCCCTTTAGACCTGCCCTGCCCTGCCCTGCCACACAGACGTGCAAACGGCGCATGTCCCCAGTCCTGAGTGAGGGACCCCCGTGGATTCCCTTGCAAGCCACATTAATTCTCCATATCCCCACCCCAATTTTCCAGCCGGTTGCAGTTCCTCATTCCATGCCGGGTTAAAACTCACCAGAGGGAGGCGAGTGTGCAATGCCAGTCCTCAATTCCAAAATTCCCCACGGTGTGTTTCTGGAGCCAGCTGGGCCCGGCACCAAACCGCAGCTTGTAAAGCGGTACGTTGTGTCCTTAGCAGGAGATTCCAGGTGCAAGCGAGGACAGGGGAAATCTGGCAGACTCCCCCCCCCCCCTCCCGAACATTAAATTGGGGAAGGGAGTTGGATCTCTCAGCCTTAGTGCCCCCATTATTATTATTATTATTGTTGTTGTTGTTATTATTATTTTAAAAAGCAGCATTGAACAGAGTCCAACCCCCCCCCTTCCCAAAAATACAATTTCTTTGCAAAGACAGGTAAATTCTTTTGGTCAAATGTCCTGCAATTTTTTTTCTCATAAAGTTTTTTTATTTTATATTTATCTATATATATCTAATCTCTATCTCCATCTCTATCTATCTATCTATTTATCTTCTATCTATCATCTATCATCTCTATCTATCTATCTATCTATCTATCTATCATCTCTATCTATCATCTATCTATCATCTATCTATCTATCTTCTATCTATCTATCTATCTATCTATCTATCTATCTATCTATATCATCTCTATATATCTCTATCTATCTATCTATCTATCTATCTCTATATCTATCTCTATCTATCTATCATCTCTATATCTATCTATCTATCTATCTATCTATCTATCTATCTATCTATCTATCTTCTATCTATCTATCTATCTATCTATCTATCTATCTATCTATCTATCTATCTATCTACCTGCGAAATGCCACTCACACATCATCACAAAATCTCCAGAACCGTAAAACCTACAAACTTGAAAATTGGCCTGTAGGTTCCTCTTGGTTTCCAGGTGCTTGCTAAGGAAGGATTTTTTGAAATGACCATCGGAGCATTAAAATTTCCTATATTATTATTATTATTATTATTATTATTATTATTATTATTATTATTATTATTATTATTAACAACACGCTCTGATGCTAAGGAGTTCTACTCCCCCTCCCCACCTGGAAAGAAATCTCTTTCAAATGCAAAACACAAGCAGAGGAGTTGAGTTTCAGTTTCACAGCACCAAGCAGCTTTAGTGCAGAACAGTTGAGCTAAGCCACGCCCAGGCTCCTTGCTGTCTTCTTGCTCACACAGCAAATACTCTTTCAGTTTACAAACAGCCGTCAACTCTCTCTCACACTGACAGGATGCTAGCCAGATAAATACCAATGGATAACAGATAATCAGAGTTGGAAGGGACCTTATAGGTCATCTAGTCCAACCCCCCACGCTGGTAGGCAGAGGCAGAAATTTTATCCCCTTATTTTCCTCCCAAAAAACTAAGCCGGACCACATAGCTTCGTAGCGAAGCACAGGTATCGAGCTAGTTAGATATGAAAATTCCATTTTTAGTTTGTTGTCTGGATACAAAAAGGTTTAGAAAATAACCATCAAAGTGTTTACATTAATATTCTTACATTAATATTCATTCTATCATAACAATCATAATAATACTGATACTTGCTTATCCATTTGAGCAAGCCTCCCCTTTCTACCCCATTGTTTCTTTTCTTACATTTTCCATGTTTTTAACTTCTGTTTTTGTCAGCGAACCATTTATAAAATAAACCCCAAGTCAGAAAGTACTCAGGTTCTTCCTTTTCCTTCATTGTAAGTGTCAATCTATCCATTCCTGCACATTTCTAATATTTTTTTTAATCACATTTTCGTCTGTTAAGGATTTCTCCTCTTTTCCACTGTTGTGCAAATGCCCTGAAATTTTTGATGGGGGATGCAGTTTAGGAGTTGCCCCTTTTAATGAAAATAATAATAATAATAATAATGATTGCCTGGATGAAACATTTCAGATACAAACATACAACTAGAGGATTGGGAAAACTTTGGACGAAAAATTATAAATTAACAGTGGCAGCCCTGTACAAAGAAAAAATCTCTACAAAATGTTCCATTGTTGGCCTCTAACACCAGCGCGATCAAAATCTACCCAAGTCTGAACCCGATATGTTGGAAATGTAAAAAGACAGCAGGCACCTTCTTTCATATGTGGTGGTTGTGCTCTAAAGCAAAGAAATTTTAGAACAAAATAAGGATTTGCCTGCAAGAAATAACTGGGGGGAAAAATAGAACTTAAGCATGAAATGTTCTCATTAGAGATGACTACAAGAAAGAAATTGAGTATATAATAATACACATATTGACAGCAGCTAGGATAACGTATGCTCAAAACTGGAAATCAGAGAGTAGTCCCACAGATAATATGTTAATTAAAAAAAATATGGATTGTTTGGAAATGAATAAACTTACAACGGAATTGCAGGAGAAGGAAGAAAAAAAAAATACTACGTGGTCTGGGAGAAATGGTATGTTTGGTTAGATAACAGGAACAAAAGATAATGCAAAATGTAAATGTAATTGATGTACATATGTATGTGTGTGTGTGTGTGTATTAAATGAATATGGAGAAGTCAATGCCACAACGCACTGCAAATGTTGTAAATTGATTTGTTTTTAAAACTAAAACTTTAATAAAATTTATTTTAAAAAATAATAATAATTCTGCATTCCTGTAAATGCAAAATATTAAGGGTGATGTCCCCAGGCTAAAAGGGAATTCTGCCCCCCACCGCCCTCATTCCTCTGCCTTTGGAAATATTCTTTTACCATTTTTATTTTTAAAAAAGCGTTCTTACTTTTATTTACGGCTCTATTTTTGTGATGTCGGTCCAAGCGTGTTAGATTTTACCCTGGCTGTTTCCAGATGTGCTTTTTTTTCATGTTTTCAGTGAAATTGGTCCTCCTACAATGGTTCATTTAGTGACCAAAATCATAAAGGCACTGAGAAAAGCGACTTATGACCATTTTTTTCACACTTATGACCGTTGCAGCATCAACTGACTCCTATTTATGATCGTTGCAGTGTCCCAGGATCGCCTTTTCATATGACCTTCTGGCAAGCAAAGTCAGTGGGGAAGCCGGATTCACTTAACAACCGTGCGACTCACTTAACAACCAAAATGATTTGCTTAACCACGGTGGCCAGAAAGGTCGTAAAATGACCCCCTTTGGTGACCTTCGGGACAAGCAAAAGTCAACATGGGAAGCCAGATTCATTTAACAACCGTGGGCCTCATTTAACAACTGAAATGATTCGCTTAACAACGGTGGCCAGTAAGGTCGTAAGATGGGGCAAACCCCCCCCTAATAACCAATGTCTCACTTAGCAAAGGAAATGTGGGTCTCCGTGGGGGTCGTTAAGTCAAGGAACTCCCCCCCCCCTCGTTAATTCACCGGGAAGCTTTGAAGCGGGAACAAGGGGTGGAAAACGGGAACGTGCCAGAGACACCAATGAAAAGAAAAACAAAACAAAAAACCACAAAAGAAGGGAAAACTCACCTTTTTAAGTGTTCTAGGAGGAAGAGGAAGGTGATGAGATTGGGGTCAGGGAGGGAGCGTAGAAGGTGCAGCATGCAATTCTCCTTGGCTGTGGGATCCGAGAGTGCTATAAAGAAGAAAATATATATATATATATATATAAAACAGGTGGAAATGAGAAAGGAAACAGGTAGGTGGTCTGGCAATTGGGCCCCCCACCCACCACGATATGGATTTAATTTAGAGGTCTCCAAACTTGGCCCCTTGAAGACTGGTGGACTTCAACTCCCAGAATTCCCCAGCCAGCTGTTGCTGAATCGGGAGTCCACCAGTCTCCAAGGGGCCAAGTTTGGGGAGCTCTGACTTCATTGTACAGAGCAACTTGCAGTCCCAGAAGCCGGAAACTCCGTTCATCGGCCTTTATACGGGTACTTTTCAACGTAGAACCATTCGTTTAAGGACGGTTCAGAGTTATAACCACACTTGGGGTGGGGTGGGGGAATATGATTGACGGCCATTTTTCACACGACCGTTGCAACCTTGGTGGTGGGTCATGTGATCAAAATTCAGACCCTTGGGGCGCTCAATCCATCAGTCATTCTGAATAGAGCCGGAAGGGAGATTCGAGGTCTTCTAGTCCATCCCTCGGCTTAAGCAGGAGACCCTAGACCATTCCAGACAATTGCCTGTCCAGTCTCTTCTTAAAAACCTCCAGTGTTGGAGCACCCACAACTTCTGGCGGCAAGCTGTTCCACTGGTTAATTGTCCTCACTGTCAGGAAATTATTCTATTCTATTCTATTCTATTCTATTCTATTCTATTCTATTCTATTCTATTCTATCCTTATTTCTATTCTATTCTATCCTTATTTCTATTCTATTCTTATTTCTATTCCAGTCTATTCTTTATTCTATTCTATTCTATTCTATCATTTTCAATCCCACCCTATCCTATCGTTATTTCTATTCTATTCTAACCTTATTTCTATTCTATTCTATTCTTATTTCTATTTGAGGCTATTCTTAATTCAATTCAATTCCATTCTATTCTACATTATTCTATGCTATTTTCTATCCTATTCTATCTTAGCATTTTCTATCCCATCTTATCCTATCCTTATTTCTATTCTATTCTAACCTTATTTCTATTCTATTCTATTCTAACTTCTATTCTTATTTCTATTCCATTCTATTCTTAATTCTGTTCTATTCTATATTATTCTTATGCTATTTTCTATCTTATCATTTTCTATCCCATCTTATCCTATCATTATTTTTATTCTATTCTATTCTTATTTCTATTCTATCCTTATTTCTATTCTATCCATATTTCTATTCTATCCTATGCTTATTTCTATTCTATTATTTCTATTCTAGTCTATTCTTAATTCTATTCTATATTATTCTATTGCATTTTCTATCCTCGTCTCTATCCTTTCATTTTCCATCCCATCCCATCCTATCCGAATTCTTATTCTTTATTCTCTCCTACCCTACCCTACTCCGCTCTACATTACACGATATTCTTATTTGTTTTGTTCTGAGTGTCTCAATTTATCATTCCTTGTCTGGAGCAAACCCACAAACTGGTTTCATTCTGGAAACCTTCCAAGGGTGCAAATTTGCCAAATCCGCACCAGATGCTGGATGGGAGGGAGGAGGGAGCAAGGGGCCAGCCAGCCAATCAGGAAGCGGGATGGGAAACCAGATGTCCAGCAGATGTTGTTGATTTAAAACAAGCCAGCACGTTTTAGAGTAAACAAGTGCAACAGCACGGAAGAAATCCCTTATTTTACAGTTAGTCCTCGACCACCATGGAGCCCAAAACCTCGGCTGCTAAGTGAGACATTGGTTAAGCAAGTTTTGCCCCATTTTTACGACCTTTCTAGCCACGGTTCGTTAAGTGAATCCCTGCAGTTGTTAAGCCAGTCACACGGTCGTTAAGCAAATCCCTTGACTTTGCTTTCGGAAGGTCGCAAAAGGGGATTGTGTAACTCCAGCACGATCGTCATAAAGACGAGTTGGTGGCCAAGCAGCTAAATTAGGATCCCGTGCCGCCATGGTCGTTAAGTGGGAAAAACGGTCATAACTCACTTTTTTCGGTGCCGTTGTAACTTGGAATGAACCGTTTTAAGTCAAGGAATGTCTCTACTAATGCAAACTTTCCCCAAAATGAAATTGGTTATGCTTTGGTTTAGAGCAAGGGGTCCCCAAACTTGGCAACTTTAAGACTGGTGGACTTGGGTGACTGGACCAAGCACCAGGAGACTGAGAATTCTAGTCCTACCTTAGTCAGAAAAGCTAATTTGGGCCAATCACCAGGAGACAGTGAGTTCTAGTCCCGCCTTAGGCATGAAAGCCAATTGGGTGACTTTGGGCCAATCACCAGGAGACTGAGAATTCTAGTCCTACCTTAGTCAGAAAAGCTAATTTGGGCCAATCACCAGGAGACAGTGAGTTCTAGTCCCGCCTTAGGCATGAAAGCCAATTGGGTGACTTTGGGCCAATCACCAGGAGACTGAGAATTCTAGTCCTACCTTAGTCAGAAAAGCTAATTTGGGCCAATCACCAGGAGACAGTGAGTTCTAGTCCCGCCTTAGGCATGAAAGCCAATTGGGTGACTTTGGGCCAATCACCAGGAGACTGTGAGTTCTAGTCCCGCCTTAGGCATGAAAGCCAATTGGGTGACTTTGGGCCAATCACCAGGAGACAGTGAGTTCTAGTCCCGCCTTTCGTCAGGAAAGCTAATTGGGTGACTTTGGGCCAATCACCAGGAGACTGAGAGTTCTAGTCCCGCCTTAGTCAGGAAAGCTAATTGGGTGACTTTGGGCCAATCACCAGGGGACAGTGAGTTCTAGTCCTGCCTTAGTCAGGAAAGCTAATTGGGTGACTTTGGACCAAACACCAGGAGATGGCGAGTTCTAGTCCCACCTTAGTCAGGAAAGCTAATTGGGTGACTTCGGCCAATCACCAGAAGCCTGAGAGTTCTAGTCCGCCTTAGTCATGAGAGCCAGCTGGGTGACTTTGGGCCAATCACCAGGAGACTGGGAGTTCTAGTCCCGCCTTAGCCCCAAAATCCAGCTGGGTGACTTTGGGCCAATCACCAGGAGACTGAGAGTTCTAGTCCCGCCTTAGTCAGGAAAGCTAATTGGGTGATTTGGGGCCAATCACCAGAAGCCTGAGAGTTCTAGTCCCGCCTTAGTCATGAGAGCCAGCTGGGTGACTTTGGGCCAATCACCAGGAGACTGAGAGTTCTAGTCCTGCCTTCGTCAGGAAAGCTAATTGGGTGACTTGGGGCCAATCACCAGGAGACTGAGAGTTCTAGTCCCGCCTTAGCCATGATAGCCATCTTAGATGACTTTGGGCCAATCCCCAGGCGAACCAGTCATAAAAATGTTACCATTCGGCCTAATCAGTACGAAAAAAAACAACTGCTACCAGTCCAGTCAAACTGGCATTTCTTTTCTTTCACCCTCCCTCCCGATGATCAGCTGTTCCCACAATCAGCTGTGCTGGGATCCCCATTGCTGACTTACCGCCTCGCCTGGGAGGCTTCCCAGAGGCCCAGGAGACCCCCCAAAAATGGAGCGTGGTGGGGGAGGGTGCTGCAAAAAATGCCACGCCCACCCCCTCCCATGGCCACGCCCACAGAACCAGTAGTAAAAATATTTGCATCCTCCCCGCCCCCCCCGCCCCTGCCCCCCCGAAATTCAGGTGCAGGGAAGTCCTTACCGATGCCTTGCATAAAAGTTGGATAGAGCCGGTCTGTCAAGAGGGGCTCCGGCAGTTCGCGGAAGTACAGCTTCAGGGTCCCCGCGATGGCGTTGATATCCATGTCGCTCAGCATCACCAGGATGTCTTTGCTGTCTAGGGTTCAAATCAAGCCTGGGTTTGGAGCAGCTGTCTCTCAAGGGGGGGGCAACTTGAAGTTGGACAGACCTCCACTCCCAGAATTCCCCAGCCAGCATGCTTTATGGTGAACTGACTTCAACTCCCAGAATTCCCCATGATTTCAGAGGGGTGGACTTCAACTCCCAGAATTCCCCATGATTTCAGAGGGGTGGACTTCAACTCCCAGAATTTCCCCTGATTTCAGAGGGGTGGACTTCAATTCCCAGAATTCCTTGTGATTTAAGAGGGGTGGACTTCAACTCCCAGAATTCCCCATGAATTCAGAAGGGTGGACTTCTACTCCCAGAATTCCATGCCTTTAATGGGAGTGTATTTTAGCTCCCGGCATTCCCCAGCCAGACACCAAGCGTCTAAAAGCTGGCTGAGGAATTCTGGACGTTGAAGTCTATGCATCTTAAAATCCCTGTGGTAGAAAAACACTGGTTTAAACCTCCATCTTTAGAGGCAGCCTATCTCAACATTTCAGCCACAAACACCATGTGAGCTTGAAGAGCTGCTGGCTGAATTGAAAACCTCCCACTTGGGGAGGGTGGGGGGCAACGCTCGAATATGAGCAGGCCATGCACCGTCATTTGCACACTTCCCAAGATAGATGGAAGGAAGGGAGGAAGGAAAAAAGAGGAAGAGAAAAGGAGACAGGAAGGAAGGAAGGAAAAAAGGAAGAGAGAAGGAGAAAGGAAGGAAGGAAAAAGGAGGAAGAGAGAAGGAGAAAGAAGGAAAAAAGGAAGAGAGGAGAGGGGAAGGAAGGAAAAAAGGAAGAGAGAAGGAGAGATAACAGATAATCGGAGTTGGAAGGGAACTTGGAGGTCATCTAGTCCAACGCCCTGCCCAAGCAGGAGACCCTACACCATATCTGACCGATGGAGTCTTGAAAGCCTCCAGGGATGAAGCTCCCACAACTTCCGAAGGCAACTTCTGTTCCATGGATTGATGGTTCTCACAGTCCGAAAGTTTCTCCTTATTTCCAGGTTGAATCTCTCCTGGGTCAGTTTCCATCCATGATTCCTTATCTGGCCTTCAGGGGCTTTGGAGAATAGCTTGACCCCCTTCCTCCCTGTGGCAGCTCCTCAAACACTGAAGGAAGCCCCTCAAATATTGAAGAGAGAGGAAGGAAGAAAAAGGAGGAAGGGAAAATAAGAAGGAAGGAAGGAAGGAAGGAAGGAAGGAAGGAAGGAAGGAAGGAAGGAAGGAAGGAAGGAAGGGGAAAAGGGAGGAGGGAAAGTGAGAAGGAAGAGGAGATAGTGAGAAGAAAAGAAGGAAGGAAGGAAGGAAGGAAGGAAGGAAGGAAGGAAGGAAGGAAGGAAGGAAGGAAGGAAGGAAGGAAGGAAGGAGAGAAAGTGGGAAGGAAGGAAGGAAGAAAGGTAGGAAGGAAGGAAGGAAGGAGGGAGGGGAGAAAGTGGGAAGGAAAAAAGGAAGGAAGGAAGAAAGGAAGGAAGGAAAATAAGAAAAATGGGAGGAGAGAAGGAAGGGAGGAGAAGGATGGGGAGAGGAAAAGGAAAGAAGGAAGGATGAGAAAGAAGGAAAATGGGAGGAAGGAAGGAAGGAAGGATAGGGGGAGGAGAAAGGAAAGGAAAGGGAGGTAGGGAGAGAGGGAGAAGGAGGGATGAGAAAAAAGGGAAAAGGGAGGAGAGGAGAGGAAGGAAGGAAGGAAGGAAGGAAGGAAGGAAGGAAGGGGAGAAAGTGGGAAGGAAGGAAGGAAGGAAGGAAGGAAGGAAGGGAGAAAGTGGGAAGGAAGGAAGGAAGGAAGGAAGGAAGGAAGGAAGGAAGGAAGGAAGGAAGGAAGGAAGGAAGGAAGGAAGGAAGGAAGGAAGGAAGGAAAACTCACTGGAATCAAAGGCGGCTTTCAAGGCCTGGATGTCCGTGGCCACCCCTGAGATCCGATAGATGCCGACCTCGTCAATGCCCCGTTTCTCTACCTCCTCCACACACTGGCGCACAACGTAGGGGATCTTGGAGCGCTCACGCCTGCGGGAGAAAAGACAGCACGGCGGGTCAGAGAGGAATTCTGAAGGTGCCCTAGCAACTTTGAGCTATGTGGACTTCAACTCCCAGAATTCCCCAGTTGTGTTATTTTTAGAAATAATTCATGGTGGTAGATCTCCTTCCTCCTACAATGCCAACCCTGTAAAGTGTGGTGGGCTGAGAAAGGCTGGCCCAAAGTCATCCAGTTGGCTCTCATGCCTAAGGCGGGACTTGAACTCACCATCTCCTGGTGATTGGCCCAAAGTCATCTAAGATGGCTTTCATGCTTAAGGCGGGACTAGAACTCCCAGTCTCCTGGTGATTGGCCCAACGTCACCCAGTTGGCTTTCATGCCTAAGGCGGGACTAGAACTCCCAGTCTCCTGGTGATTGGCCCAAAGTCACCCAGTTGGCTTTCATGCCTAAGGCGGGACTAGAACTCCCAGTCTCCTGGTGATTGGCCCAAAGTCATCTAAGATGGCTTTCATGCCTAAGGCGGGACTAGAACTCCCAGTCTCCTGGTGATTGGCCCAACGTCACCCAGTTGGCTTTCACGCCTGAGGTGGGAACTAGAACTCCCAGACTCCCAGTGTGCAACCTGGCACCATCTTAACCATGAGATTAAACTGGATCTTCATATATGTTTTCTATATATATTGTTGCTTTGTTGCCCTTCTCCCACAAACACACACATCACACACACGTTATGCATTTCCCTTGCTCAGCTTCTAAGCCCACCAGCCCAACCTACTTGGTGACCACGCTGATTTTGACTCCGAAGACCCCCGTCTGCTTTTTCGAGGGGGTTCTCTTTAGGCTCATATCCCGGCTTGTGAATTTCATGGAAAATTCGACTTTCACCTGGAAAGAAAAACAAAACAAAACGAAATAGACAGATCAGGAAATCACAGGTTGCAAAATATCAGGCAAAAAAAAGCAAAGTGTTCCTGGTTATGGGGGGGACCTTGACTACACCCCTTCAGACAAATGGTTGTCCAATATCTTCTTTGAAACTTCCAGGGTTGGAGCATTTACAACTTCGTGAGACAAGTTGCTCCCCTGATTAATTGCTCTCACTATCAGAAAGTTTCTCCTTATTTCCAGGTTGAATCTCTCCTTGTTCAGTTTCCATCCATTCTTCCTTGTCTGGCCTTCAGGTGCCTTGGAGAATAGCTTGACCCCCCTCTCTCCTCCTCTCTGTGGCAGCCCCTCAAATATTAGAAGACCATTATCCTGTCTCCCCTGGTCCTTCTCTTCCCTAGACTAGCCAGGCCCAGTTCCTGCAACCATTCATCGTATGTTTGAGCCTCCAGTCCCCTAAATCATCTTTTTATAGTGTTGTGATCAAAACTGGATGCAGGACTCTAGGTGTGGCCTTACTAAGGATGGATGGATGGACGGACAGATGATAGATAGATAGATAGATAGATAGATAGATATGACAGATGATAGACAGACGGACAGACAGACAGACTAAACTAGCCAGGCCCAGTTCCTGCAACCGTCCATCGTATGTCTTAGCCTCCAGTCCCCCCTATAGATGGATGGATAGATAGATAGACAGGGGACATCACACAGAGATAGATAGATGGATGGATGGATGGATGGATGGACGGACGGACGGACAGACAGACAGACAGACAGGACGGACAGACAGACAGACAGACAGACAGGGGACAGGCACACAGAGATAGATGGATGGATAGACGGATGGATGGATGGATAGAGAGATAGATAGATAGACTGACAGACAGACAGACAAGCCTAGCCTAGTCATGCCCAGTTCCTGCAACCATTCATTGTATGTTTTAGCTTCCAGTCCCCTCATCATCCTGGTTGCTCTTCTCTGCACTCTTTCCAGAGTCTCCACGTCTTTTTTAAACTATGGTGACCAAAACTGGATCCATTATTCCAAGTGTGTCCCTACCAAGGCCTTACAAAGGGGTGTTAACACTTCACCTGATTTTAATTCTATCCCTCTGTTGATGCAGCCTTGAACTGTGTTGGCATTTTTGACTGCACACGGCTGGCTCCTATTTCAATGGTGGTCCATCTGGACTCTGAGATCCCTCTCTCAGTTACTACTATTGAGCCAGGTACCATTTATTCGGTACCTGTGCATTTGGATTTTCTTACCTAAGTGCAGATACCTTCCTTTTTTCACCACTAAATGTCATTTTGTTAGACAGCGCCCAACGTTCAAGTCTGTCCAGATCCTTCTGTATCTTAAGCCTTTATCTTCCGGAGTGTTGGCTGTTCCTGCCAGTTTGGTGTCGTCTGGAGGGAAGGGGGAGGCTCTCCAGGAAGGGATGGGGAAAACGGAAATGGGGTGACCAGCTCCCCATCTGACTGACTTACCCCGTTCATCTCAATCACATCCACCTGCCAGTTCTTGGTCTGCACCGTCTGGGGATCCAGCTGCAAAGAAAGAAAGAAAGAAAAGAAAGAAAGAAAGAAAGAAAGAAAGAAAGAAAGAAAGAAAGAAAGAAAGAAAGAAAGAAAGAAAGAAAGGAAGGAAGGAAGGAAGGAAGGAAGGAAGGAAGGAAGGAAGGAAGGAAGGAAAGAAAGAAAGAAAGAAAGAAAGAAAGAAAGAAAGAAAGAAAGAAAGAAAGAAAGAAAGAAAGAAAAAGGAAGGAAGGAAGGAAGGAAGGAAGGAAGAAAGAAAGAAAGAAAGAAAGAAAGAAAGAAAGAAAGAAAGAAAGAAAGAAAGAAAGAAAAAGGAAGGAAGGAAGGAAGGAAGGAAGAAAGAAAGAAACAAAAAAAAGAAAGAAAGGAAGGAAGGAAGGAAAGAAAGAAAGAAAGAAAGAAAAGAAAAGAGAAAAAAATAGGAAGAAAATTAGACCCCTGGTTACTCGTTCTTGTTTCTGACCTTTTTGCAAATAAAAGACCAAAAAAAAAAATGCCAACAGAAGGAGCGTAAATAAAAGCTTTAAAACGCTTCTTTAAAAAAACCAACAGTCTAACTAAAATTTCTGCAAGCCACAGAATTTCATTTTTAATCTGGGCCGGTGTGTTTACAGCAAAAAAAATGTGACACTAAGTTATCTATCTTCTCCTCTCCCTTCCTTTCCTCATCCTCCTCTTCTCTTCATCCCATTCTATCATCTTCTCCTTTCCTTCCCTCCTTTCACCTTTCCTCTCCTCTCCCATCACCTCTTCTCTTCTCTTCTCTTCTCTTCCCCTCTCCTCCCATCTTCTCTCTCCTCCTCTCTTCCCCCATCATCTTCTCTTCTCTTCTTCTCTTCTCCCTCTCTTCCCCTCCCTTCCAATCTTCTCTTTCTCACTCTCTCTCTTTCTCGTTCTCTCTTCCCCTTTCTCCTCTCCTCTTATCATCTTAATATACTGAGTTACAATTTAGATGATCTGAAAATAAAATTCATGTGATAATTCATTGCAGAACAGGTTTCCCTAACTCGATATATAGGACAGCTATGTTTGAATAAGTGAAGTGGCTTCTTGTAAATGCAAATTCTAAAGTTGGAAGCACCTGGGCATATACCGTGTGGCTCACTTAACAACTGCCGTGATTTAACAACCGTGGCAAGATAAGGTCACAAAATGGGATTAAAACTCATTTAATGACTGTCCCACTTAAGAATGGAAATTTTGGGCTCAATCGTGGTCACTAAGTCGAGGACCTCCTGTACACATCTGAAAGACACAATTCTTGTACACAAAAGCCCCATTTTTTTTGCCTCCGTTTGGAAACACCACACCCCCGTCCCATTGCCCCCCAAAACAATTGGGGCTCAATGGTCGTCGTAAGTCGAGGACTACCCCTGTTTTGGACATACGACCCCAATCGAGACCAAAACTCCTGTTGCTAAGTGAGACCGTTATTAAGTGAGTCACATGGTTGAGCTTTGGCCCATTTTACAACCCTTTCTCGCCACCGTTGTTAAGGGAATCACTGCTGTTATTAAGTGAGTCACACGGCTGTTAAGTGAATCCGGCTTCCCCATGGACTTGGCTCGTCAGCAAGTCACCAAAGGGGATCGCGTGACCCCGGGAATGTTGCGACCGTCGTAAACACAAGTCGGTAGCCAAATTTTGATCCCATGTTCCTTGGGAACGATGCGACGGTTGCAAGCGCGAAAAACGTCCGTTCAGTCCCTTTTTTTTCCAGCACCGCTGTAACTTCGGACGGTCAGTAAAACGAACGGGTGTAAGTCAAGGAATTCTTGTATCACATGGCAGAACTAAACTCCACCCTCCACCCCTGCGGTGTTGTCTTAGGAAAGAGGGATCCAATTTAAGGAGTGTTGTGGCCTGCAGGTGGCTGCCAGAACTGGCGGCTGAATCGGACGGTAGCGAGGAGGCTGGGGAGGAGCCCGGGCCAGTCCTGGAGGCCGAGGAAGGCTCGGACGAGGGCTCTGCGTTCGAGGCAGAGATGGGGCCAGGACAGGCTGGCAGTCATCAGCTGTGTTAGGGATACACCCTAGCAGAATCTGCACGGCAGTCAGGCAGGCAGGCAAAATATGTGAGATAAATGTTTTTTGTAACTTACACTCAGTAAAACAGATACACTGTGCTAGTTAAATAGTTTATTCCAGTAAGAGTTATAGCATAGTCAAACGGTCCATATATCATTCACTAATTCAGTCCGTCCGGGGATTATTCAGTTGCAAATTCCAGTGTCGAAAAAAAAGAGAGGTCAGTAAACTTACAAATATCAGTCCAGGAATATATCTCCTCGCAGTAGAGATATGAAGAAGTCAAACCTCCTTTCTTCCTTCAGCAACTCAGCAGTAGGGAAACACGCAGTTAACAAACCATCAATCCATCAAACCAGTAATAGTCAGGAATCGTCAGCAAATCGTCAGGTTCTCTTGCTCCCTCTTCTGGTGGTTCACAACCGCACCCAAAATTACATGCTTTGCAGTTTTAAGTGACACACACTTAAACTTACTATCATAGTTTATATATATATTATTTTACCCAAACTACGTTAGGTAACCTATGTTATTCCTAACAAGCTGACCCAAACCCTTTTCCAATAAAACAAACATGAACCAAAGGGAACAGAAACCTTTTAATGATTCTTACGAATCCCCGGTTAAAAGGCTGCTGCAAACTAATTCACTTTGATCAACACGAACCTTGCCAATACTGTGAGAGATTACCAAAAATCACAGACAACAAATATTTCACAACACAAGAGTCTTCAAATACCAAATTAAGATACTGTAATGTCCACGAGGCTCGAGTTTCAAAACGTCTTTGCTTCCTGCAAAGAACGTCCGATTCACAGCTGGCTTTTATCTCCTTGAAGGAGGGGCCATGACCTTGCAGCCTTACTCCCGAGTCGCCTGTGCTGCTGCAGCTGCTCTTTCCTGCGAGCAGCCCTGTGCGCATGCATGCGCACTTGGCACAGGCTCCTCGGGAACCTCCTCATGGCTGCTGCCAGCCCCCACAATCTCCGAAGGAAGCAGTCCACTCCCGAATGGTCCTGGCCCCTCATCTGAGTCCTCGCTCTCCTCAGCCATCCGCTCACCTGCTGCCGGCTAACCACAACAAACCCTGACACACAGGTTGTTAAGTGAATCTGGCACCCCCGTGGACTCTCCTCGTCCAAAGGTCGCAAATGGGGGGGAATCACGTGTCCCCAGATCGTCATAAATAGGAAGTCAGCTCAGATGCCAAGCGCCTGAATTTGGATCACGTGTGACAACAGGGATGCCCGCAACGGGCCTTAAGTGTGGGAATATGGTCGTAAATCACGGTTTTCCCCCAGTGCTGTTGTCACTTTGATCGCTAGATGCACGGTTGTAAGTCGAGGACTGCCTAAATTCAAGCTGCAGGAAGACCCCCTCCCTCCAATCTTTGAAGCCTAGAGCGGATCCCCTCCTGCCTTCTCCAAGCTGGTGCTCCGAGGATATTCTGTCTTAAGGACGGCAAAAACCGCTAAGGCCTCCAAGAAAGGAGTTTGGAGAAGAGAAAGCCCAAAAAAACCCCCAAAGGCCAGGTCCCCACGCCCCGAGACGCCTCAAAAAGGTTCTCAGTTGGGAGTATTTTGGAGAAAGCTCCAAAAATAAACCCCCAAAGGCCACGATGTCCCCACGGCCCTGAGGACGGCTGACGGTCCCCTCCCCGAGGAGAGCTGGCGAGGCTATTCCTGGAAAGCCTCCTCGGGGCCTGCTTTGAAGGAGGACCAGGCCAACATTTTGGGTTAGTCTCCTGAGGACAGACCCGAAGGACAAGGAGATCCAGCAGGAATGCAGAATTAACAGACTTGAGAAGGGACCTCGAAGGTCGTCTAGTCCAACCCCCTGCTCAGGCAGGAGATCCTATACCATCTCACACAAAGGGCCGTCCAAATCTCTTCCTAAAAAACCTCCCGTGATGGAAGCCCCCACAACTTCTGGTGGCAAGCAGTTCCACTGGTTAGTTGTTCTGTCAGGAAATTCCTCCTTAATTCCAATTTAATTGCTTCTCTCCTTGGTTAGTTTCCACCTGTTGCTTCTGGTCCTGCCTTCAGGTGCTTTGGAGAAAAGGAATGGGAATAGAATAGAAATTAGAATAGAATAGAATAGAATAGAATATTGGAATGTAGAATAGAATAGAAATTAGAAATAGAATAGAATAGAAATTAGAATAGAATAGAAATTAGAATAGAATAGAATAGAATATTGGAATGTAGAATAGAACAGAATAGAAATTAGAATAGAATAGAAATTAGAATAGAATAGAAATAGAATAGAATAGAAATTAGAATAGAATAGAAATTAGAATAGAATAAAATAGAATAGAATAGAATCTTTATTGAGAATAGAATAGAATAAAGGAATAGAATAGAATAGAGAATAGAATAGAATAGAATAGAATAGAATAGAATAGAAGGAAGGGACCCGTGAGGTCTTCTAGTCCAACCCTCTGCTCAGGCAGGAGACCCAACACCATTTCAGACAAATGGCTGTCGAATCTCTTCTTAGAAATCTCCAATGTTGGAGCCCCTACAACTTCTAGTGGCCAGCTGTTCCATCGGTTCATTGTCCTCACTCTTAGGAAGTTTCTCCTTAATTCCAGGTGGCTTCTCTCCTTGGTAAGTTTCCATCCGTTGTTTCTTTTCCTGCATTCAAGGGCTTTGAAAAATAGGAATAGGAATGGAGGAGAGGAGAGCTGGAAGGGACTTTGGAGGTCTTCTAGTCCAACCCCCTGCTCAGGCAGGACATACCATTTCAGACACAGGACTTTTCCAAGTCAAGGACAATCTCTAGTGATTTGGTTGAAGCCAATTCTTTGACTTTCACATCCAAGCCCAAACTCTCCGCAGGCCCAAAGTCCTTCTACTATCTGCTTGTTTCCAAAGGCTTCGGGCGACAGCTCCCATTGATTCCCGCCCAGCCGCCGTGGACAGAGATGATGGGTGCTGTAGTCCCCCCAGAGACAATCGCACTTTCCCAACGGAGAGCCCCTTCCTTGTTTAACCAAAGCGCCAAAACAAACTGGATTAAAAAGTGCTTAGAGAACGGCCTTTGCACGTAAATCCTTGAGGTACGACCACAGCGGAGCCCAACATTTCCGTTGCTAAGCGAGCCAGCCATTAGGTGACTTTTGCCCTGTTTTACGACCTTCCTTGGCACTGTTGTTCAATGAATCACTGCGGTTCTTATGTGAGGAACATGTTCATTAAGTAAATCCGGCTTCCCTCATGGACTCTCTCTCAATTCTCTCTCTCTCTCTCTCTCAATCTCTCTTTTTCTCTCTCTTTCTGTCTCTCTCGTCTCTCTTCTCTCTTTTCTATCTTTCTGTCTGTCTGTCTCTCTCCTTTCTCTCTCAATCTCTCTTTCTCTTCTCTTTCTCTCTCTCTTTCTCTCTCTCTCAATCTCTCTTTCTCTCTCTCTCAATCTCTTTCTCTTTCTCTCTCTTTCAATCTCTCTTTTTCTCTCTTCCTGTCTCTGTCAATCTCTCTCAATCTCTCTTTTTCTCTTTCTCTCTTTCAATCTCTCTTTCTCTCTCTCTTCCTGTCTCTCTCTCAATTTCTCTCTTTTCTATCTTTCTGTCTGTCTGTCTCTCTCTCTCTCTCGATCTCTCTCTTTCTCTCAATCTCTCTTTTTCTCTCTCTTCCTGTCTCTGTCTCTCTCAATCTCTCTTTTCTATCTTTCTTTCTGTCTGTCTCTCTCTCTCTCTCAATCTCTCTCTTTCTCTCAATCTCTCTTCTCTCTCTCTCTCTCTCTCTTTTTCTCCCTCTCTCAATCTCTCTTTTTCTCTCTTTCTGTCTCTCTCTGTCTCTCTCCATCTCTCTCTTTTCTATCTTTCTGTCTGTCTCTCTCTTTCTCCTTTCTCTCTCAATCTCTCTGTCTCTGTTTCTTTGTCTCTCTCTCTCTCTCTCTCACTCTCTCTCACACACACACACACACAAACACACGTGTCGCCCCCCGCTCCCCCCTCAAGGATTATAGCTGCACTTGAAGCACCAAAATAAGCACTGGGGTTTTAACCCGAATTGCCCAGAATGCAGAATCCGCTTTTCCACTGCACAGCTGGTATGTTACAACACCCTGGATTATGTGCCTTTAGGAGTGCGCAAGACAGCTGTTGCCTTTTTGCCAGCTGGGCCTCTGCAACAAACAATGGATTATTTCTTCTTTTGGGGGGGTGGGGGGTGGTTTGCAGCACGGCCCCTGCACCCCAGGCTGGCTGCCCCACACCTTTCGTTGTTTCCCAGCCACCACAAATCCCATGTGCAGCTTCTCCCCCCCTTTTCCAGGGCCTTACAACAAAATCTCCCAAATTGCCGTCTGGAACGAGAGGACAAAGCTCGGAGGAAGGTAGCCTGATTAAAACCTGGTTAGAGTGGGGCTTAGGCCCGCATCCTGGCTTGAGGGACCACCCGCTTCATCCCCAGTTTGAAAAGCATGGGGCGGGGGCGGGGAGGGGGGGGTAGGGGGGCTGCGACCGTCATAAATAGGAACCAAATGCCAAACATCCACCTGTGACCAGGGGGGATGCTTGCAATGGTCATGAAAAAAAAATCGGGTCGTAAGTCCCTTTTTTTTCCAGCGCTGTTGTAACTTCGGTCGCAGGGGGTTGGACTAGATGACCTACAAGGTCCCTTCCAACTCTGATTATCTGAAATCTGTTAAATGAACTGTTGTAAGTCTGCTGTAACCTAAGGTAGTCCTCGCTTTATGGCCATCCATTAAACGACGGTTTGAGGTCACTACAAAAAAAGCAACTGAGGAACCAGTCCTCGCACTTACGACCCTCAAAAGTGAGCCTGCGGGCCACACAATCGCGATCTGGACACTCGGCAACCGACTCACATTTACGACGACTGCAGCATCGTGTGTGTGCGTATGTGTCATGATTGCCCCTTTCCAAATCTCCCCAGCCGGCTTCCAACAAGGGGGCTGGGCTAGATGACCTACAAGGTCCCTTCCAACTCTGACTATCTGTTATTTTATCTGTTAAGGGGGGCGGGAAGCCAGATTCGCTTAGCAAATGAGCGATTCACTTAACAACCGCCCCAAAGCAAAATGCAAAACATCAGGCGCCTTTCTTAAGTGCCCCGTTGCTTAAAAGAACCCTGAAGGTGTCGTTTCCAATCGCGGTCGTAAGTTGAGGACTATCGGCACCAACTAACCAGATGCGGAGAGCGAGAAGGGTCGCCCGGGCACATCTGGAGGCCAGAGGGCAGGAAGGCATCCCAGATTCTGGGGGTTCTTGTCAAATAGAATAGAAATAGAAATAGAATAGAATGGAATAGAAAGGGATGGGATAGGATAGGATAGGATAGGATAGGATAGGATAGGATAGGATAGGATAGGATAGGATAGGATAGGATAGGGATAGGAATAGAATAGGAATAGGAATAGAATAGGAATAGAATAGGAATAGGAAAGGAATGGAATGGAATGGAATGGAATGGAATGGAATGGAATGGAATAGAATAGAATAGAATAGAATAGAATAGAATAGAATAGAATAGAATAGAATAGAATAGAATAGAATATACTGCAGAATGGAATGGAATAGAAATAGAAATAAGATAGGATAGAATAGAATAGAATAGAATAGGAATAGAATGCAGAATAGAGAATAGAATGGAATATACTGTAGAATGGAATGGAATAGAAATAGAATAGAATAGAATAACAAGAGTTGGAAGAGACCTTAGAGGTCTTCTAGTCCAACCCCCTGCCTAGACAGGAAACCATACACCACTTCAGACAAAAGGTTATCCAACCTCTTCTTAAAAACTTCCAGTGTTGGAGCATTCACAACTTCTGGAGGTAAATGACCGGGGATCCGCCTTCTGCACATGCTCAGAGGTTTAGTGCATCCTTCCCCCCCCACAACCCTCCTCAAAGGCTGGGAGAAACTCTTCGCACCTTGGCATGGTTTGGCATCAACATTTCAAGACACAACAACATGGACCCACAACATCACTGCCGAGGATAAAGCACGCACACAACGCCCCTGCAACTTCAGGGAAGGAGCATTCCTACCACCTCCGAAACCTGGTTACGGTTAACCGTGGTTTGTTTGGTGCAGGGCACTATTTCGCACATTGTCAAAGCTGACCCACACAACCCATTTGCACAACTCCAAAAACAGATTTTCTAAGATATTGTGGTCCCAATTTAATTTAATTTAATTCTCTTTATCATGCTTGCTCCTCATACAATGAAATTAAATGCCATCTTCAGTGGACATCATGCATCAGAAAACTACAAACTCACATCCTTCCTATTCTATATAATTGAATTTTTTTAAAAAACCCAATATTGCATTACCATTGTGTACCTGCAGTCAATGTTCAACCTTTCAAAAACATGAAACAAAATATTTTTATCATTTTAATATCATTGCGTTAATTTCGAATCATAAAGCCACCTGGAATTGTTGAAATGAGACAGGTGGCAGTGGAAATGGAAGAAATCAGAAAGAGATAACAGATCATCAGAGTTGGAAGGGACCTTGTAGGTCATCTAGCCCAACCCCCCGCCCAAGCAGGAGACCCTACACCATTTCTGACCAAGGGCAATCCAATCTCTTCTTGAAAGCCTCCAGGGATGAAGCTCCCACAACTTCCAAAGGCAACTTCTGTTCCATGGGTGGATTGCTCTCACTGTTAAAAGTTTCTCCTCATTTCCAGGTTGAATCTCTCCTTGGTCAGTTTCCATCCGTTATTCCTTGTCTGGCCTTCAAAGGTTCCTTGGAGAATAGCTTGACCCCACCTTCCTCCTCTCTGGGGCAGCCCCTCAAATATTGGAAGGCTGCTCTCCTGTCTCCCCTGGTCCTTCTTTTCCCTCGACTAGCCAGGCCCAGTTCCCGCAATGTATGTTTTATCCTATTCATCCTGGTTGCTCTTCTCTGCACTTTTTCTAGTGTCACAACCTCTTTTTTATAGTGTGGTGACCAAAACTGGGTGCAGTACTCTAGGTGTGGCCTTACTAAGGCTTTATAGAGTGGTATTAGTACCTCCCTTGATCTCAATTGTATCCCTCTGTTAACGCAACTTAGGATTGCATTGGCTTTTTTGGCTGCTGCTGCACAACATTGGCTCCTATTTAGCTGGTTGTCCACTAAGACTCCGAGATCCCCCTCCCAGTTCCTGCTATTGAGCCTGGTTTCACCCAGTCTATTATAGGTGTCCTTTGGGTTTTTCTTGCCTGAGTGTAGGATTTCACTTTTCTCTACATTGAATTTCATTTTTTTAGATATGGCCCAGTGTTCGAGTCTGTCCAGATCCCTCTGGATCTTGAGCCTATCTTCTTGGGTGTTGGCTATTCCTGCCAGCTTCGTATCCTCTGCAAACTTGGTAAGTTGCCCTTCTACAACAATTTGTAGAAATGTATAGATTGTATGCCTGCATTGCCCGGGGCAGAATTATTATTAGTTCTGAAATAGTTTTATCTGTATTCAACTAGGGTAAGCAATTTATATATATACCTTTTACTTTTTATGCATATTTTTCCCTCTGTGTAGCCTTGCCTAGTTTTCTATTTCCTTTTTTTTTTTTTGAGTTCGTATTTTAATGTTTTGAATAATTTTTAAAAGAAAAATGAAAAAGAAAGAAAGAAAATAAAAATAAACAAAAGAAAGAAATTGCCACCATGGATCCCGAAAACAGAACATCCGGCGCTCGGTCCTGGACACGCCAAAAGGCAACATCTGGACTCTTGACGTCCAAAAACAGATGTTTTCTTCTATCCACCTCCAGGCTCGATCTGTTCCTTTCTGGGATTCTTAGATGTCCTGGAAAGTCATCCTGGCTTAACCTCCAGGAACATATTTTTAAGCTGCTGGGGTTCCCCCCTGGGAAAAGTTTTATATCAAAATATATTTTATTCTTTATATCGTTATAAAACCTTTAAAAAATCCATGTTGGACTGAAAACCAGCGTCTCCAAGAGGTGATAACTGAGGATGAGCTGAAGCTAAATTAATCCAGCAAAACAAGAGAAGATGTTTGACTCAAACGTTCTCAAAACCCCAAACAAGTTCCCCAGACCCAATCCACATATCAAAGGATAAGGTTGGTAAACACGAACAGAGTTTATTCAATCAATTCTCCCGTGGAAATGCATGTTCGTGAGCTGCAACTAGATTAATCCAGTAAAAAGAGCAAATGGGGAAAGATCTTTGACTCAAACTTCCTCAAAACCCCAAACAACTTACCCAGACCTAATCCACATATCAAAGGATAAGGACTGTCAACACAAATGGAGTTTATTCAGTTAGTTCTCCCACAGAACTGCATGTTCACAGTAATAAACATCCTAGATGAGCTGAAGCTAGATTAATCCAGTAAAAAGAGCAAACGGGGAAAATCTATAGAATAGAATAGAATAGAATAGCATAACATAACATAGAATTTTAGAATAGAATTTGAAAATAGAATAGAATAGTATAGTATAGAAATTAGAATAGAATAGAATTTTAGAATAGAATAGAACAGAACAGAATAGAAATCAGAATAGAATAGAATAGAAATCAGAATAGAATAGAAATCAGAATAGAATAGAATAGAATAGAATTTTAGAATAGAATAGAATAGAACAGAATGAGAAATCAGAATAGAATAGAAATCAGAATAGAATAGAATAGAACAGAATAGAAATCAGAATAGAATAGAATAGAAATCAGAATAGAATAGAAACCAGAATAGAATAGAATAGAATAGAATTTTAGAATAGAATAGAATAGAATAGAACAGAATAGAATAGAAATCAGAATAGAATAGAATAGAAATCAGAATAGAATAGAAATCAGAATAGAATAGAATAGAATAGAATTTTAGAACAGAATAGAATAGAATAGAACAGAACAGAATAGAATAGAATTTTAGAATAGAATTTGAAAGTAGAATAGAATAGTATAGAAATTAGAATAGAATAGAATAGAATAGAATAGAAATTAGAATAGAATTTTAGAATAGTATAGAAATTAGAATAGAATAGAATAGCAGAGTTGGAAGGGACCTTGGAGGTCTTCTAGTCCAACCCCCTGCTTAGGCAGGAAACCCTACACCACTTCAGACAAATGGTGACCCAATTTCTTCTTTTTAAAAACTTCCAGCGTTGCAGCATTTACAACTTCTGGAGGCAGGCAGTTCCACTGATTAATTGTCCTTACATTCAGGAAATGTCTCCTTAGTTTGACTCAAACCTCCTCAAAACCCAAAACAAGTTACCCAGACCTAATCCACATATCAAAGGATAAGGTCTGTCAACACAAATGGAGTTTATTCAATTAGTCCTCCCACAGAACTGCACGTTCAAAATAATAAACATCCTAGATGAGCTGAAACTAGATTAATCCAGTAAAAAGAGCAAACGGGGACAATCTTGACAGAGAACAGAACAGAACAGAACAGAATAAGAGTTGGAAGGGACCTCGGAGGTCTTCTAGACCAACCACCTACCCGAGGCAGGAAACCCTGCACTACTTCAGACAAATGGTTATCCAACATCTTTTTAAAAACTTCCAGTGTGGGAGCACTCCCAACTTCTGGAGGTAACTAGTTCCACTGGTTAGTTGTTCTAACTGTCAGGAAATTTCTCCTTAGTTCGATCCAAACTTCCTTCAAAACCCCAAACAAATTACCCAGACCTAATCCACATATCAAAGGATAAGGTCTGTCAACACAAACGGAGTTAATTCAATTAGGTCTCCCAGCGGAACTGCATGTTCCCAAATATGAACATCGTAGGTGACCTACACACACACACACACACACACACACACACCTCTCAAGTGTCACCCCTAATATCAGCACGTAGAGTAAACTTCCTCAGACTCCCCTATTTAAGTATGTCGCGTGCCCCATTTCCCTGCAACGGCCGCTAAGGGTGAATTCCTTGCTGTTAGGAATAAACCATTTCTTCTTTCCTTACCGCTGTTTGGACCTCAATTTTTATTTCTTCTACGCAACCTGAGCCAGAACCCTCGAATAGGTCAGGGTTCCACAACTGCCCTGATTAAATGATGAGCCTCGAGCCAAGCTTTAAAAAAAACTCAAAAGATTTATTAGGAGCAACATGCCGGCACTAACCTAAACGTAGCCAACTCTGGCGCATGTAATTCACAGAATGGAATAGAATTCCTTTCATTGGCCAAGTGTGGCTGGACACCCAAGGAATTTGTCTTGGTGCAAATGCTCTCAGTGCACATAAAAGAAAAGAGACATTCGTCAAGGGTCAAGAATCATCAGGTCCAACACTTAATGATAGTCATGGGGGACAATAGAATAGAATAGAAGGACATAGGAATAGAATTTAAATAGGATGAGATGGAACAGGATAGAGAATAGAATAGAATAGAAATTAGTATAGAATAGAATAGAAATTAGAATAGAATAGATTAGAATAGAATAGAATAGAATAGAATAGAATAGAATAGAAATCAGAATAGAATAGAATTGAAATTAGAATAGATTAGAATAGAATAGAATAATAGAATAGAATAGAATAGAATAGAATAGAATAGAATAGAATAGAATAGAATAGAATAGAATAGAATAGAATTCTTTATTGGCCATAGGGCGATTGGACACACAAGGAATTTGTCTTGGTGCAAATGCTCTCAGTGCACATAAAAGAAAAGAGACATCCGTCAAAGAGTCAAGAAGCATCAGGTGCAACACTTAATGACAGTCATAGGGACAATAGAATAGAATAGAAGGATATAGAAATAGAATTTAAATAGAATGAAGATGGAACAGGATAGAGAAGAGAAGAGAATGGAATGGAATGGAATAGAATAGAACAGAACAGAATATAAAATAGAATAGAATAGAATCGAACAGAATATAGAATAGAATAGAATGATAACAGAATAGAACAGAATAGAATATCAGAATAAAGAATAGAATAGAATAGTAAATAGAATAGAAAATAGAATAGAATAGAATTCTTTATTGGCAAAGTATGACTGGACACACAAGGAATTTGTCTTGGTGCAAGTGCTCTCAGTGTACATAAAAAGAAAAGATACATTCCTCAAGAGTCCAGAATCATCAGGTACAACACTTAATGACAGTCATAGGGTAGAAATAAGCAATCAAATCCTACTAATATACCTGTGATCCTGTCCCCCCGCCGCCCCCCCCCGGTGTGTTATAAATCGGATTCTCCAATGAAGCATGTTCACGGGCAGTTCCCGGGGCTGTTCTCAAGGTTCGGACACCCCCTAAATTGTACGGCCGGGCACCTGTCAGACCCTATGCCCCCCCTGCCCCCCCCGAGGAGACCTGTGGCCTCAGGGGGGATCCCATTCTCCCCATTATGGGTTTCCTTTCCCAGACGGCCGACGAAACAACGGATCGGTACATCTGGAGAGGATACTTGGTTTGCAGAGAGAAATGGGGACAGCTGTGAGCCAGGGAATCTGTGTGTGTGTGTGTGTGTCTTTCCGTGTGTGTGTGTGAGCTATGCGTGTGTGTGTGTGTGTGTGTGTGTGTGCTGTGTGTAGTCACTGACTGATCTAGGCTTCCTGCAAAACAAAACAAATCCCTTTTTTTTGTCCTCCCAAAGGAGACGTCGTCTTTCTGCAAAACAGAACTTGAAAACCAATTGGGAAGAACAGGGGGGGTCCCTTAATGAGGGGGGGAGGCTTTGACAAGAACCTGAGCCACTGTTTTTGGTTGCAGGGGGGGTCCTCGACTTGCCACCATTCGTTTAGTGACCGTTCGAAGTTTCAAACGGTCATTAAATAGAACAGAATCCTCTGCTGTCCTATCGTATTTTATTCCGATTTCTCTCCTCTCCTATTTTATTCCAAGTCCTCTTCTCTTCTTCTCTCCTCTATTTTATTCCAATTTCTATTCTGTTCTGTTCTGCCTGAAGGCCAGACAAGGAATAATAATGGATGGAAACGGATCCAGGAGAGATTCAACCTGGAAATAAGGAGGAATTTTCTGACAGAATAATCAACCCATGGAACAGAAGTTGCCTTCAGAAGTTGTGGGAGCTTCATCCCTGGAGGCTTTCAAGAAGTGACTGGTCTGCCCTCGGTCAGAAATGGTGTAGGGTCTCCCGCTTGGGCAGCGGGTTGGACTAGATGACCTACAAGGTCCCTTCCAACTCTGATGATCTGTTCTGTTCTCTATCCTATCCTAACCTTTTTAATTCCAACTTCTATTCTATTTTGTTCTCTCTTCCCTTTTTTCTTTCTCCTCTCCTCTCCTTTATTCCAATTTCTAATCTATTCTGTTCTCTTCTCTTCTCTTCTGTTCTGTATCCTATCCTAATCTTTTATTCCACTTTCTATTCTATTTTGTTCTCTTCTTCTCTCCCCTCCTATATTTTATTCCGATTTCTATTCTGTTCTGTTCTGCATCCTATCCTAACCATTTTTATTCCAATTTCTATTCTATTTCATTCTCTCCTGTCCTCTATTTTATTCTGATTTCTATTCTGTTCCGTTCTCTATTCTATCCTATCCTATCTTACCCCTTTTTTTATTCCAACTTCTATTCTAGTTTACTCTCTCTCCTCCTCCTCCTCCTTCCCCCCTTCCGTTTCCCTTCTCCATAGGGAAACCGGAGCGAAGCCGGAGCTCTTTTCCCTGGTCCTCCAGTCCTTCCAGCAGGCTGGAGTTCCACAGGTGAAGCCAACAGCAACCCTGAAGAGTCCTGGGCCTGCAGCCCCCCCTCAGGGAAAAAGCACCCCCCAGCCTCTCTACACCCCCCATTCTTCCAACCAGCCTTTACTCCATTCCAGCTGTTTGCAACTAGGAGAAGAGGAAACACACCATGGCCAACAACATCCTACACCCTGCACTCCCCCAAGCGAGCCAGTGCCAAGCAGGCAGCTGCAAAAACGAAGAATTTCCAAACTGGGCAGGGAAAGCGAAGAGGCTCCTTCCGTCGCAAAGAGGTTGCAAAAGCCCCGGAAATCTGGATTTTGCTGCTCCGGGGCTGCTGTGTCGCCCTCGAGGCAGCCAGGCATGGAAGAGAAAGGCTCAAAGGTGTGGCTGTGAAGAGGTGCTTTCTTCCTCTTCGTAAGTCGTTCTCCGTTGTTTAGCGCAAAACAAATCCCAGGGCTGGAACGGGGCCTGGGAGGTCTTCTAGTCTTACCTTCTGCTCCAGCAGTAGAACTTATATACCAATCCCGGTCAAATGACTATCCAGTTTGTTTGGGGAAACCTCCAGTGATGGAGCTCCCACAACTTCTGGTGGCAAAGAGTTCCATTGGTTAATAGTTCTCACCGGCAGAGAATTTCTCCTCAGTTCCAGGTTGGATTTCCCACTGATGAGTTTCTACCCATTGCCTTTTCGTTCTTTTTCTTTTTCTTTTCTTCTCTTCTCTTCTTTTTTTTCTTTTCTTTTCTTTTCCTTCCTTCCTTTCTTTCTTCTCTTTCTTTCCTTTCTATTTAATTCTGTTCTTACCCTTTCATTCTGTTTCTTTTCTTTTCTTCTTTCTTTCTTTCTTTCTTTCTTTCTTTCTTTCTTTCTTTCTTTCTTTCTTTCCTTCCTTTCTATTTAATTCTGTTCTTACCCTTTAATTCTGTTTCTCTTTTCTTTTCTTTTCCTTCCTTTCTTTCTTTCCTTTCTTTCTTTCCTTCCTTTCTTCTCTTTCTTTCCTTTTCTATTTAATTCTGTTCTTACCCTTTTATTCTGTTTCTTTTCTTTTCTTTTCCTTCCTTTCTTTCCCTTTCTTTCTTTCCTTCCTTTCTTCTCTTTCTTTCCTTTCTATTTAATTCTGTTCTTACCCTTTCATTCTGTTTCTTTTCTTTTCTTTTCTTTCCTTCTTTCTTCTTCCTTCCTTCCTTCTTCTTCTTCTTTCTTCCTTTCCTTTCTATTTAATTCTGTTCTTACCCTTTCATTCTGTTTCTTTTTCTTTTCTCTCTTTCTTTCTTTCTTTCTTTCTTTCTTTCTTTCTTTCTTTCTTTCTTTCTTTCTTTCTTTCCTTTCTATTTAATTCTGTTCTTACCCTTTTATTCTGTTTTTCTTTTCTTTTCCTTCCTTCCTTTCTTTTCCCTTTCTTTCTTTCCTTCCTTTCTTTCTCTTTCTTTCCTTTCTGTTAAATTCTGTTCTTACCCTTTCATTCTCTTTCTTTTTCTGTTATTACCCTTTCTTTCTCTTTGTTTCTTTCTCTTTGTTTCTCTCTCTTTTTTCACTCTTTGTCACTATTTCATTCTTTTTTCTCTTTCTTTTCCTTTTTATTTCTGTTCTTACCCTTTCATTCTGTTTCTTTTTCCTGTTCTCTTTCTTTTCCTTTTTATTTCTGTTCCTTTTTCCTCTTTCTTTCTTTCTTTCTTTCTTTCTTTCTTTCTTTCTTTCTCTCTCTTTCTTTTTCTCCCTTTCTCTTTCCTTTCTTCCTTTCCTCTCCTCTTCCTTCTTTCTTATTTATACCTCACCTTTATTGTTTTTACGAATAACTCAAGACGGCAAAGATAGCTAATACTCCTCTTCTTTTCCCCACAACAACAACCCTCTGAGGTAGGTTGGGGCTGAGAGAGAAGGCGGGATTAGAACTCACCACCTCCTGGGGATTGGCCCAAAGTCGCCCAGCCCAATTTTGTACCTAAGGCGGTCCTAGAACTCTCTCGGTGATTGGCCCAAAAGTCACCTAGTCAGCTTTCATGCCTGAGGCAGGTATATTATGTTAATGTTTGCATTTACTTTCATTGTTTATCCTTTGACGTTCTGTCTGCTACTCAGAATCATTTGGGATGACG
Organism: Pseudonaja textilis; assembly: GCF_049901715.1. Taxonomy (NCBI): domain Eukaryota; kingdom Metazoa; phylum Chordata; class Lepidosauria; order Squamata; family Elapidae; genus Pseudonaja; species Pseudonaja textilis. Next base: position 2,924,103 of record NC_141990.1, on the reverse strand, counting down.
GGCCTCCAAACAAATTAATTAAGCAAAGAAATAAATAGCCTGCTTTGTTCCAAAGATTGCTAGGTGCGTCAATTCCAGTGCGCCGTTTCATGCCCGAACACGTTGCTACCTCCTGCCTTCCCGAGAGATGCTCTCCTTCTGTGCTTTGGTGGGTGTGAAAAAAGGTGTGTTGTTTTTTTTCCTTACTTCTAAAAGATGCTCCCACCTCAGGTCGTTACTCATCATTTATTAGTCTTCCAGCACCGGATAACAGAGTGACGGAGTCAGGAAGGGACCCACAGAGGTCTTCTAGTCCAATCCCCTGCTCAGGCAGGAGGCCCTATATCATGTCAGACAGGGGGCTGTCCAGTCTCTTCTTAAAAGCCTCCAGCGATGGAGCACCCATCACTTCTGGTGGCAAGTAGTTCCACCGGTTCATTGTTCTCACTGTCGGGAAGTTTCTTCTTAACTCCAAGTTGCTTCTTTCCTTGATGAGTTTCCACTCATTGCTTCTTGTCCTGCCTTTCAGGTGCTTTGGAGAATAGCTTGACCCCCTTCCTCCTCTCTGGGGCAGCCCCTCAAATATTGGAAGATGCTCTCCTGTCTCCCCTGGTCCTTCTCTTCCCTAGACCAGCCAGGCCCAGTTCTTGCAACCGTTCTCTGTATGTTTTAGTCTCCAGTCCCCTCATCCTCCTGGTTGCTCTTCTCTGCGCTTTTTCTAGACTCTCAGCATCTTCTTGACATCTCTTCTTTGTCGCAAGCCCTGAGATATTGGAAGATGCTATCATGTCACCCCATCCTCCTTTTCCTTAAACTGAGCATGTCTTCTGTCCATCCGTGGTTGGCTCATATTTGTTTGTTCGTTTGTACGTTTTCTTCCTCCCCTCCCTTTCCTTTCTCTCATCTTCCTTTCCTTCTTTCTTCTTCCTTGCTTCCTTCCCTTCCTTTTTCTCTCTCCTTTCTTCCTTTCCTTTCCTTTCCTTCCTTCCTTCCTTCCTTTCTTTCTTTCTTTCTTTCTTTCCTTCCTTTCTTTCTTCTTTCCTTCCTTCTTCCTTTTCCTTCTTTCTTCTTCCTTGCTTCCTTCCTTCCTTTTTTCTCTCTCCTCTTCTTCTTCTTCCTTTTCCCCTTCCTTTTTCCTCTCCCTTCCTTCCTTCCTTCCTTCCTTCCTTCCTTCCTTCTTCTTTCTTTCTTTCTTTCTTTCTTCCTTCCTTCCCTTTCTTTCTTTTTCCTTCCTTCCTTCCTTTCTTTCTTTCTTTCTTTTCTTCCTTCCTTCCTTCCCTTTCTTTCTTTCTTTTTTCTTTCTTTCTTCCTTTCTTTCTTTCTTTCTTTTCTTTCTTTCTTTTCTTTGCTTCCTTTTCTTTCTCTCCTTTCTTCCTTTCTTTCTTTCTTTTCTTTCTTTCTTTCTTTTCTTTCTTTCTTTCTTTCTTTCTTTTCTTTCTTTCTTCCTTCCTTCCTTCCTTCTTTCTTTCTTTCTTTCTTTCTTTCTTTCTTCCATTCTTTCTTTTGCTTTGGAGAATAGCTTGACCCCTTCCTCTTCTCTGGAGTAGCCCCTCAAGTATTGGAAGGCTGCTCTCCTGTCTCCCCTGGTCCTTCTCTTCCCTAGACCAGCCAGGCCCAGATCCTGCAACCGTTCATCGCGTGTTTTAGCCTCCAGTCCCCTCATCATCCTGGTTGCTCTTCTCTGCACTTTTTCCAGGGTCTTCACTCCATTGAGAGGGGGAAAGGTGTTGTTGTTAGTTGCTTAATTATGTCCGACCCATCGCGATACCCATGGACAACGTTCCTCCAGGACTTCTTGTCCTCTACCATCTTCTGGAGTCCATTCAAGCTCACACCGACTGCTTCCGTCACTCCATCCCTCCTTCTCTGCCGCCTCCTCCTCCTCCTCCTCCTCCTCCTCCTCCTTCTTCTTCTTCTTCTTCTTCTTCTTCGTTTGCCATCCATCGTTCCCAGCACTCAGCTCTTCTCCAGCGAATCCATCTTCCTTCTCATGAGGTGGCCAAAGTCATTGAGTTTCCTCTTCAGGATCTGGCCTTCTGAGGAGCAGTCAGGGGTGGGTTTCCTCTAGGACTGACCAGCTGCATGGCCTTGAAGACCAAGGGAGTCTTCTCCTCCAGCCCCAGACGTCAAAGGCCTCCATTCTTTGGCGCTCAGCCTTCCTTACGGTCCAACGTTCACAGCCGTGCATTGCGACGGGGAAAACCATAACCTCGACTCGACGCTCTTTGGTTTGGCAAGGTGAACGGTGCCCCTTTGAGAAAGCCTCACGTAGCCCGGCGGGTCCATTCAATCGCGCCCAATTTTGGGATTCGCCCCCTTTGGAAAAATGGAAGCGCCCAAACTAAAAGTCCTTCAGTTCGCAGATGCTGCTTTGTAAGAAAAATAAAAATGTCCTTCCGGAGCGTATCGTTCCGGAGCTATTTTCGAATTTTTGCACAGATGGGACTGTCTGGATCTTTTGGCCAGCAAAGAGAGAGGATGCGGGCACTGGAGCCAAGGACAGGGACTCCCCCCCCCAAAAAAATCTAAAATTAAATATTTGGAAACCGCTCCTGGACTTTGTGCTCGAGGTGGTGGGGGGGAGGGGAGCATGAAACTTTGATGTTGGGTTTTAACGATTAATAGGTTTGTGGTTCTAGAAAAGTTGAGATTTGATGTTGTTATCTTATTCTACTGTACCCAAAGGGAGTCGGAAGTCAATGCCTTTTCTTTCTTTCTTCCTTCCTCCCTTTCTTTTCTCTCTCTCTCTCTCTCTCTCTTTCTTTCTTCTTTCTGTCTCTTTCTTTCTCTTTTCTCTCTCCCTTTCTGTCTCTTTCCTTTCTGTTTTTCTTTCTCTCTCTCTCCTCATTCTTTCTTTCTTTTTTCTTTCTGTCTTTCTCTGTCTTTTCTCCTTTCTCCTTCTTTTTCTTTTTCTTTCTGTCTGTTTTTTTCTATCTCTTTCTGTCTCACTTTCTCTTTCTCTCTTCTCTTTCTTTCTTTCTTTCTTTCTTTCTTTCTTTCTTTCTTTCTTTCTTCCTTCCTTCCTTTTTCTTTCTCTCTCTCTCTCTTTCTTTCTTTCTCTTTCTCTCTTTTTCTTTTTTTTTTCTGTCTCTTTCTTTCTCTTTCTCTCTCTCCCTTTCTTGTCTTTCTTTTTCTTTCTCTCCTTTCTCTTTCTTTTCCTTTTTTCTTTGTCTTTCTTTTTCTTTCCCTCCTTTCTCTTTCTTTTTCTTTTTTTCTTTCTGTCTGTTTTTTCTTTCTCTTTCTGTCTCACTTTCTCTTTCTTTCTTTCTCTCTCTTTCTTTCTCCCTTTCTCTCTCTCTTCTTTCTTTCTTTCTTTCTTTCTTTCTTTCTTTCTTTCTTTCTTTCTTTCTTTCTTTCTTTCTTTCTTTCTTTCTTTCTTCCTTCCTTCCTTCCTTCCTCCCTTCCCCTTCTTTTCCATACTTTTCCCTTCCCTTTTTCCTCCCCTATTTTCCTACTGTTTTCTTTTGCACTTTGGCATTATATATATTAAGCTGATAAAAATAAAAAATGTAGAAGTCTAAAATGAAATAGGGAGGGAGGAAAACAGATTGTCAACCCCGGAATGCATCTACAGAATTTCCGCTTCGTATTTTAACCAAAAAAGAAAAAAAAGAGAAATAGACTAACGGAGTTGAAAGGGGACCTTGGAGGTCTTCTAGTCCAACCCCCTTGCTTAGAGAGGGTGGTCCTGTGCTTGATAATTTATTTGTTTCTTTGTAAAATGTATTGGCTTTATCCCAGGCATCCTCTACATGGCTTACAATCTTAAAAGGATTAAATGTAACCTAAAAGCGAAAAGACATAAATAAAACACAGGCAGTCCTTGACTTACAACAGTTTGTTAAGCGACTTCAAAGTTACAACACCGAAAAAAAAATGACTTATGATCGTTTTTCACACTTACGACCCGCAACTGACTCGTATTTATGACGGTCGCAGCAGCCCAGGGTCACATGATCCCCTTTTGCGACCTTCCGACAAGCAAGCTCAACGGGAAGCCGGATTCGCTTAACAACCGTGTTCCTAACTTCCCAACTGCGGTGATTCACTTAAAAACGGTCATAAAGCGAGGCAAAACTCAGATAACGATTGTCTTGCTTAGCAATGGAAATTTTGGGCTTAATTGTGGTCGTAAGTCAAGGACTACCTGCCTTCCTAAGCAAGACGGCGTGGATTGTATGGATGCAATTTCTTTGCACAAACAGGTTGAACAGATAACAGATAATCAGAGCTGGAAGGGACCTTGTAGGTCATCTAGTCCAACCCCCTATAGGTTAAACAGATAATTAGAGTTGGAAGGGACCTTGTAGGTCATCTAGTCCAACCCCCTATAGGTTAAACAGATAATTAGAGTTGGAAGGGACCTTGTAGGTCATCTAGTCCAACCCCCTACAGGTTAAACAGATAATTAGAGTTGGAAGGGACCTTGTAGGTCATCTAGTCCAACCCCCTACAGGTTAAACAGATAATTAGAGTGGGAAAGGACCTTGTAGGTCATCTAGTCCAACCCCTATAGGTTAAACAGATAATCAGAGTTGGAAGGGACCTTGTAGGTCATCTAGTCCAACCCCCTACAGGTTAAACAGATAATTAGAGTGGGAAGGGGCCTTGTAGGTCATCTAGTCCAACCCCCTGCCCAAGTGGGAGACCCTACACTTGCATCTCTGGGTGGAAAAAGCATAAGGAATTTTAAAAATCCAATTTTTATGGGCTCCCCAAAATCATATGCCTTCCCCAGTCAGGTGCTTGCCAGTTCCTGGCAGTCCTCGATTTATAAACATTCCTTTAGTAACCGTTTGAACTTACAGCAGCACCGAAAAAGCGACTTACAACCAGTCCTCGCACTTATGACCATCGTAACACGCTCATAGTCACGTGATTAAGTCGGTGCTTGGCCACCGCCTCTGGTATTTTGACGGTTTCAACATCCCAGAGTCTCGTGGCCACCATGTGCAACCGCCCCAGCGGATAAGCAAAGTCAGATTCGCTAAACAACCTCGCGATTCTCTTAACGACCACGGCCAAGAGGACATCGCTACGATTCCCTTTCACCTTAAGCCTTGCTTATCCACGGACACTCCGATCTCAGCGAGGGTCACCCCCAGGTCGAGGACTATCCTGGACTCCAGGGCCCATCATCCCCTGACCAGAATTGGGAGACCCTTCCCCAACCTTCGATCGCAAAACGCCCGAATTCAGCTGGATTTCGACTTCGGCTCTGTCAAGAAGCACACGAGAGACGCAGCGATGAAACTGCAGCGAGGAAGGAAAGGAAGAGAGCGCTATTAATTACCATCCATAAGATTAATTACCGCCCTAAGATGCGACAAGACGCCTCCACTTTTGCAGGTTTTAGCCAGATGAATTCTCACCCCCACGCCCCCAGGTGTGTGTGTGGGGGGAGGATAAATTTTCAGAAGGAAGGCATGGCAACCGTGGGGAAAATTTCAGAACGATTCCCCGCCGAGGAGGAAGATCGCGTCAGGTCAGGCAGGGGCGAAGCAAAAGCGAAAGGGAGATAAGAGAGTGACCTTATCACGATCGTGAATGTGGAAATATCAAAGCTAACGTTGGAGAATTTAGAGACAGTCACCGACTTCGTTGAAGTGACTGTTACGAAGTTACGACGGCGTGAGAAAAAAAAGAGGGGGGACTTGGGGATAGTTTTTCACCCCGACGATCACGCGACTCTGTGAGACCGTAAGGTTGCGAGCCAACTTTTTTCGAGAAGGGATTGGACAGTTGTCTGAAATGGTATAGAGTCTCCTCTTGAGTAAGGGTTTGGACTAGATGACCTCCGAGGTCCCTTCCAACTCTTTTATTCTGCTTTCCTTCCTTCCTAACTTCCTTCCTTCCTGTTCAACAGGGGTTTTTCTGTCTGAGCAGGGGGTTGGACTAGAAGACCTCTAAGATCCCTTCCAACTCAGTTATTCTTCCTTCCTTCTTTCCCTTCCCTTCCTCCTTTTCCTTCCTTCCTTCCCTTCTTCTTTTTCCTTCCTTCCTTCCTTTCTTCCTTCCTTCCATCCATCCATCCTTTCCTTCCTTTCTTTCCTTTCTTTCTTTTTCCTTCCTTCCCTTCCTTTTTTCCTTCCTTTCCTTTCCTTTCCTTCCTTCCTTCCTTCTTTCCTTTCCTTCCATCCTTCCTTCTTTTCCTTCCTTCCTTCCCTTCCATCCTTTCCTTCCTTCCTTCCTTCCTTCCTTCCTTCCCTTCCATCCTTTCCTTCCTTCCTTCCTTCCTTCCTTCCTTCCTTCCTTCCTTCTTTCCTTCCTTCCTTCCTTCCCTTCTCCTTCCTTCCTTCCTTCCTTCCTTCCTTCCTTCCTTCCTTCCTTCCATCCTTTCCTTCCTTCCTTCCTTCCTTCCTTCCCTTCTCCTTCCTTCCTTCCTTCCTTCCTTCCTTCCATCCTTTCCTTCCTTCCTTCCTTCCTTCCTTCTTTCCTTCCCTTCCTTCCTTCCTTCCCTTCCTTCTCCTTCCTTCCTTCCTTCCTTCCTTCCCTTCATCCTTTCCTTCCTTCCTTCCTTCCTTCCTTCTTTCCTTCCTTCCTTCCTTCCTTCCCTTCCCTTCCCTTCTCCTTCCTTCCTTCCTTCCTTCATCCTTTCCTTCCTTCCTTCCTTCCTTCTTTCCTTCCTTCCTTCCTTCCCTTCCATCCT